>NW_026935001.1:0-6119 GCF_032062105.1 Saccostrea cuccullata
TATATAAGAATGATAAAGTGTAGACGGATAATATTTATTTGCACATAAATTATTTCGAATGATGTTACCAATCATATACTGATAGAAGCGGTTCTTTAATTAAACACTATTTCCTAAGAAGTGAAAAAAAATGTTTACAACACATTTTTGTCAGGAAGAGGGACATGGTATTATTTCTGCATTTGAAGATCTTTGCGGGTATTTTCTAGTATATATGCTCGTACACCTTTTTATACAAATGTCATTCAGTAGACCAAATATACTTGGCGTGTGCTTTATGTTAGTTTTGATCATGATTGCAATTCATTAGATACTATTGTACGTATTTTCTCTTCCGTTGTTATAAGTACAAACCAATAGATCTACTGTAACAGTCTTGAAAGAGACTTCTTATAACTTAACTTAATTGTACTTAAATAAATACCAAAAAAAATTAGTATTTTTTTTCCCATTTTATTTGTTGGAGCAACCTAGTTAACTTAGAATAATCTAACTGTATCTCCTGACAAACCCTCTCCACAATTAATATGTGATCCTCTAACATTTTTTCAAAATATGCTTTAAATGGAAACAAATTTAAAATTAACAAATAAACTCTCTCGAAAATAAACAAAATATGACAGATGAAATTGTACCGAACAGTTTCTGTATAATTAAGATTTTTTTCCAAATGCTAAATCACTTTTCAGATTCTAAATCTGAATGTTTAAGGTAGAAATGAAAAGGACAGACCGTATTTAAAAGAATGTTTGTTTGCCCTCTCTCGACTTAAGGTTAAAACTTTGGGTTTGAAATTAAAAAAAAATCAACGTTTTTCGACTAACAAAATGAGGAAATTCTGGGTAAAAGATTTTTTTTTTAAATCGTTCCTTGCAGGTAAAAAACAAATTGAGTCAGGCCAACTTTAGTAGTTTGAGAGGGAGACAGCAAACAAACAACTTTACAAAAAATGTTCATATCAACCCCTTTCATGGGTCACCTTAAATAACTAGGGGACAACTGCACTTTACCGGTACGTCCAAATCATATGGAAATAGCACGTGCTCTTTCTCTATAAGAGAGTCACGCGTCAGCGTGACGATTTCGCTAAAAAGACAATAAAATGCAAAAATAACCTATTTTTTGAATTCCTGGTCATTTTTCATGTTAATAAACTTCGTTTAATTAACGAACTTATTAATTAAAACTAAAAGCACTTTCAAAACAAACCATTCACTTTCATTCTGTCGGCCACATTCCAAAGTCGTGACGTTGTTAAGCACGTGACTTATTTCAGTGCTGTGATTGGTCAGGGTAGGTGACGTGAAATAGAAAGTTTGACTTCCACTCTATATGATTGTAAACAGTGATTCAACATGCACCTTATTTACGATGATTTGTATTGTGTTTTCTATGAATGGATATTTTTAATTGACTGACTGCAGCATTCTAGAATTTTTGGAAATTTTAGCGATAAATGTGATCCTTAGTTTTTGGAAATGTTGAATAAGTGGAGGGGCAAAACTTGTAAACATGCAGTGAGGACGGTCTTGTTTCGAGAAACAGCAATCGGCAGTATAAGAAAAATGAAACGTAAAAGACACATCTTAGATTTTTGGAAACAGAGCTGCTGTTAATATAACATACTCCTGGATTTACGAACTAAAAAATCTAGAGATTTCATTTGCAAAACACTGGATACTTTACAATCATTGAGACTACATGGAATGCAGTTATAGGAAATCTCTACTAAAACAAGAATGCACTAGGATAGTAGCTATAATTAAAAATTGACGTTTATCTCCTTCATCACCCATAAAAACGTATTTACAACTCAGTGCAAATAAAGACACAATAGTTCTACATGTACGATATGTATAGTGACACATACGTATGGCTCCGAGTCTTAGCGCAGATTTATCTAACGACTAAGGTAAGTTTGTTTTATTCATTTTGTTTACGTATTGGGGGCTGCCGCCCCAACACCCCCGCTTTAAAAAGCGAAAACCCATTTAGATATCTTTTATCTCGCTTCGAGAGTTTCTTACACAACAAAATGGCATCGCCCATCATAGTTGATACGTTGCTAAGTTTTTACGCCGCGCACTCTCACGTGCGGATCTAGAATCAAAATGGCGGCCGTACCGGTAAAGTGCATTCTATCCATAACTAGTACCACCTTATATACGGAGGTTGTTCGGAAAGTTTGTGGACGGTGTCGATCTTCGTTTTATTACTCACTAAAATTTTAGATAAGCACAATATGCACAATACACAATTTTACAGAGAATTTGACTATAGAAATTATTAAGTGTATCTTTTGTAACTTACTAAATTTTGAACTGCACCGATACCCGATTTGGGCATTTTTAAAATCTGGATAAGTTTTGAATAAATTGTGATATTTAAAAAAATATATATATAAATAATTCAAATTTATTGTTAAAATATTTCTACCAAATTTATAAAACATATGACGTCAACTAAAGAAGTTATGACAGAAGTCTACGAACTCTTTGAACAACCCTCATATAAAGTTGCTAGAAATCATCCCTTTATGAATACTTTTTTTTTTTCTATTTTTTTAAAATTTGAAAGTGAAAAATTCTTTACATTCTCTAGGATAAAATGTTTTTGAAATAAATTGCCCTAAGGACAATATCTCTTAATCCCTGTTTGTTTTCCTTTGGTACAAAATATGAATGTCAGCAACTCTGCGTGCATTTGTTAAAATTGTTGTTAACTTGTACACTGTGAAATCACAAATTTTTGTGGGGTTTTAATTTTTGTTGATTTCGAGGTTTGTCGAGACCCACGAATTCATGTCCACCACGAAATGTAAAATGTTACGTAAGTACTCATTAATTCTTGAAACAACGAAACAAAATCCCCAAGAACCAAGATATTTTCATCAAACCACGAAAATTTTACCTCACAAAAATACTAGTATGTGGTTTTACAGTGGTCTTAAGATATGGACTTCATACTGACACACTGGCTAAGATTTTCAATGAATGGATTTACCCTTGAAATAATTATGATGCGACCAATTGGCCATTGTACAATTTACACATGCATTGTTAAAGACTTACAAACTACCTTGATCTTAGGTCACTCAACCTCAGATCACTAGCAGCATCTGAAGCATGTCTAATAAATATTATTCCTGTATGTAAACATTTTTTTAAAAACAGATTTAAAAAAGTATTTTCAAAAATCATTATTTTTACCTCGTAGGGAGAAATCTGTTAAATTAGCATCTTCTTTGACAAACTTTCGTCATTCGCATTTGTTTTTCTTTTCTTTTTCTTTTGCTTTTCTTCTTTACATACATTTATTCTACACAATTTGTTTTATATTTTCAGTCTCTAGTGCAAGTGAAATTCTATATTCAGAGTAATATAATATGTAAGCATTGTTTTCCTGTTTCCACATATCATCTCAGTCACGTGATGTATGTATAAAACGAATGAGAATTCTCTTTTCTTACTTTTTATTATTTCCTCGTCCTTAGGTCTTCAAATATGTAAAACTGCGTTCAATCAACAAATCAAAACTAAACAAGATATGGCACATATAAAAATGGAATCGTAAATCTTGGTTACCCCCCTCTCCGTTCACACATATAGGCCGCTTCTACTATGATCAAAGCTTGGTCGAAAGCGTGGCCGATCGTAACAAATCGCAGAGTCGCCATAAGCGTAGTATGATCGCAGTAGAGTCTTCATGATCGAAGAGCTGTACGCTCTCACCACGCTTATTTTGAACATGAATCGGGGTGAAGTCGTAAAAGGAGCGTAGTAGAAGCGCTGTAATCGTACAAGCAGCGTGAAAGCATCGTAGAGAGATCTTCGTAAATGTATGAGCGTAGGAAATTAACAAGTACGCTCATATAGAGCTCCCTCTTCGTTTGTACTACGTTCTCACTACGATCTCTCTACGTTCCTGAAGATCCTACGAAGATCTAAAATGACCTTACGCCGATCATATCACCACCTATCAGGCAGAAGTTTGTTCTTATTATTTGACCAATCATCATCTGTAAACTACATATAAAGGGTGACACTATACTGGAAGATCATTTGCAATTGAAACTTTTCACATCTTGTTACAGTTACAATTAAAAATGCCCGTAAAACAATGTGGTAAAGACCGCAAAAAAAAAAAAAAAAATGCGGTCGCATTGATAAAATCGTACTACAAAAATCTGCAGTTGCAAGATATATTTCCATCATCGCCAAAATCGTACTAGAAGCGTAATGCAATCGTATTATGATCGGCACCACCGTAGAGACATCGCGGGACAGTCATCTAGTTCTGTGTTGCGTCGTATAATGGTCTTCAATGTCGTAGTGGCAGCGTAGCGTAAACGCAGTAAACACGCCGCTTGTCGGCAACAGTCTGCGTGAGATCGTAGTAGAAGAGTGTAAGCAACGAGTTTGACGTAGGGACATCGTAGCACGGTCTTTACGAAAACCATAATTTGCCAAATTGCTCTATTTAGACGCCGATCGACTGCGATCTGCCCCGATCTAAAACTTTTTCAGATCGTGCCTTGATCGGTATGATCGTTGTAGAATCGCAGCTCTATGTGAACGGGGGGTTATGGAAAGATGTGAACAATATAAAGCGTGCAATCACACATCTTACACGGTACGTTCTACAAAAGTATTCTCAATCTACAGATAAAAACTGAATTGATATGACACCGACATTTTAATCACGTGATGTAACAAGGAAATGGAAGTTTTTTTCAATTTTTTTAAAAATATATTTTTCTAAATTTGCTTTTCAACAGATATATAAGATACCTCAGGCATTTTCTATACAAAACAATTGCAGTATACCAGTCAATCAAATCAGTTCAGATCTGAGATTTTTATAACGTTGTGTGTGAACAAGTTAAAGACACATAGTATTTTTCGTTTAATATTCTACATTTTTTATGCTTATCTTAATTAAATCCCTTTGATAGTATTCTTTACTACTACTATGTCGGTAAGTAGGTGGAATTTTTCGTCTTGAAAAACATCAACATAAATGTTGACTGACGGAAGATCTGGAGGAAATGATGGCCATGGGTAAAATAATCTTTTAAAATGAATAATAGTTATATATTTTTTAACATTGATGCATTGATAATTCTATTTCTGGAACCCCATGAACAGGAAATGAAAAAAAGAAATAAATCAACTCAGTATTAATCTTTTGTCGCTTAATATTTTCACGTCAAAACGTTATTTCTCTTTAGTTTGTAGAGTATCAAAGGGTCTCTAATTACCTACTTATAAGCTCGTTGCCTCAATGTCTAATTTTCTTCAACAAAATCATCATACTGCCCAACAAATTTCATTCTGATACATAATAATTCTTAAAGCCCACTGACAAATAAACTATTTCGGTCACTTGATCAAATTAAATTTTGCAGTATAACCGAATATTCCTACAGTTATACTTAGTTAAAATCTATGCATTCAAAATAAAGAAACATATACGAAGTGTCATTTTTTTTTTAAAAAAGGAAATAAGTTTTCCTCTTTGACTAGATCACGCCATCAACTTCCTATGAGTTCAAACAGAGTTAAAAACATATTTGCCCGTGAACAACTTCATCTTAAAGAAATATGTGCAAATGTGCAAGTGTAAACAAGTTGAATCAAATTAAACCTTCTTTTAAGTATCAAAAGAGAATGCATAAAATATACCAGCAAACGTGGTTTAGGAACGTTGTCTCTGCAGAAATAATTTCTGGATCCAATTTCATTAAAAAAATCTTTTCGTTGAAGGCTAATGACTTCAGTTTTTGTAACGTTAAATATTTACTTACTGTATTTTTTTAAAATATTAAAATCTTTATTCATTAGCATATTTCTTATCTCTTCAAAATCTTTTATATACATACCCATGTTCAAATAAATGGCTAAGATTTTTATATCATTCATCGTGCATTTAATTTTTTTTTTACCTTTTAAGAAGCTTTAAGGGGATGAAGGAACTTTAGCTGAAAAAAATACCTGTCATTCAATTTTTTTTCATATTTTGTCTATCTCTTATTTAATATATCCCCCATACCTTAAAGCAGATATATCAATAGGTTTCTAGATTTATTTCTTAGATATTGAGTGACAAATACTATGCCC
>NW_026935002.1:0-6173 GCF_032062105.1 Saccostrea cuccullata
TAATTATTGAGTTTTTAGCATGATAATTGATCTGTTAAGAGGCATTCAATGCTGATCGAGCTTTTATGAAAGACAAAGTTCGTCATGGCTTAAGGAATTAATTTGCAGATAATGCTTAAAATATTTGAACTCTGTATGAAAAAAAAAACAACAACACGTAAGTACCAAAGAGATGCATGTATATTAAATTTGGAGAGCTTGAAAATAAATAGGTATACGTGTATATATAGTTTAGAGAACAAAAATGATATTTTCTTTCATTTATTATTTCATTTGTTTTGAAAACTCATCTTTTTCTATAGAGTTTCACATTTCTCACTATTAGATAAATACATTCAATATAAATATTTTTATCTACCCTCTCTCTCTCTCTCTCCCTCTCTCTCTCTCTCTCTCTCTCTCTCTCTCTCTCTCTCTCTCATCAGATTTACTTGACCAGCTCTATTTAAGTTAGAAAATTAAGAACATTTTTTTTCGTTCGGGTGTTTTTGCTTGTTTTAATTTCTCTAAATTGAAGTGTCTTTGTGCAACAAGAATATAAGACAAAACAACATTTTTATAGTTTAATTTATTTAATCATGATTATAAGGTAGACGCTTTACATGTTAATTTTTTTTAAAAAAATGAAATTTGTCATGAAATTATTTCATGCATAAAAAAAGCTATAGATAAAAGATTTGAAAAAAAAATTAAAGTCTGTTCAATTTTGCAGTTTTCCTTTTTTTTCTTTGTTTTTCCTTTTTAAAGCGCTAAGCGCAGCGCAAAGCGCTTTTCTGTCAGCGTAAATTTACTTCCGTTCTGGTTCCAGCGCCACTATATAAGCAAGATAGATAACTCTACTTGTTATTCTAAAAATATGCAACTGGAAATCCCTGACTCTCTGTCGGCTATTTTAGTGTAATGCTGCGTTACGTGCATTTCTAATAATAGAAGGCAATTAGTAAGGAGAGCAGTTCTTATCATGCTCTTCTATATATATGTAGTTCATTTAAATCATTTAAATCATGTCGGTACACATTAATTTGGTACCACGTAGCTTACAACTGCTGCCTCTATGGCGCAAATACTGAATTAAAAAACAGTGTATTATTTATCATGTACATGCAATATAGTGATTGAATATTCAATACGTACCCGGTTTACATGGTTTAAAACTCAGATGGGATTTTGATAATTTTTTAAATCTCAAACTGGGAGCGAGTTATTCAGAAGAAGAAATCACACAAAATTGATTTATAATGTACTACTTACATAATATGGTACGTTCTATAAATCCATATAAACTATAATTATTTTTTTCTTCTTTACAATTATTTCAGGCAATGTAACTAAAACAAGCCTTTTTATTAACATCTTGCACCATGCTGAGATTTATCAGTGAAGTTGATTTTCGCATCTAAGTATCAATTAGTAACAGACAGGAATGTATTAAAGGGCGGACTTTTTTTAATCACTATACTTGTGTTGTACATAATTCGAAAGGAAAGGCAGTTTGTGGCTCTACGGACATTAATTAGAGCATGTGGTGGATGTGTTTTCAACGAATCCACTCAAATAGTAAAACTTATTTATCGGAATACATGTATTAAGCTCTAAAATTGTGCGTGTAGTGTGCAGAATATGGCGAAAAATCCTAAAACCTTAATTAACGTTCTTAAGAATGGACAAAAATAATGCTGATGAAATGTTAAGAAAACGGTGTAATACTTAAAGTAGGGAACTAGGAATAAATAGTTTGTGTAAAGATGTGTTTCAGCTGTGTTGCCAATTCTTAATGAAGACTAAAAAAAAAAACCAGAATAAAATAATATTGTATACCTTCATGAAGATTTATTTATACTTGAGATTAATACGGTATTTTCTTTCTTGGACTCTTGAATTATTAATCATTGATAAAGCAGGAATATTATGAACAATTATTTTTAGTATTCCTTTTTAACTAGCACAACAATGCCGTACTTTTAATTCAAAGAAGAAAAGTGTAAAAATTTATATTACGTAAAAACGTATTATTTACTATTGAGTGACAAATATTGTATATCAACACTAATGTTACTGCAAATACATGTACGCTATAAATCATATATTTAAAAAATCAGAGATTACAGGATAGCATCAAAAGATAAATATAATATCGTTATACTAAAATGTATATTTACATATTACCTCTGACATAAAGGACGTTAATTCTACGGATGTTTATTTCATTTACATAGAGTTGTTTTGTCATATGACGATGTTACAAACATCATGCCAACCTTCAGTTTGAAAAACTTGTAAACGAAGAATGAATTTATTATTAATATGATCACCAGAAGATTTTATCTTTCAGTGTTGCGCGTAAATGAGAGGAATTTTAGCGACATTTTCAAGTGTTCACATTTTTATCAAATTACAATGTATACAGTTTCCAGCAAAGTACAGCTACATGTACAATTAGAGTTTAAATTTCATCGGAAAACTCGATTACCATCTCCCTTCCAATTAATTGCAATTTATACGCAAATACGACCTCTTATAGATTCTTACGAGGCGATGTGAAAAGAAAATAATTTTACACGCAAGAATATTTTCTTCCAATTTCGTGTACAGTACTGTAAGTGAAATTGATTGATCTTGTGACATACGAAGATAATGTACATAATGCTTGAAAAGAAGGCATGAGACAATGTTGAATTTCATATCCCAACGATGTTTACATATTTAGGACTCACATACTTTTTGACAACTGTGCTTGACCTAGAGCTATCGCACTGTCAAAATATCGCTTAAAATTCAATACAACAGGACATTTTAAATTAAAATAATTCTGACGAATTTCAAATCGATATGCTTAGCGCTTCCCAGTACTTTCAGTACTTTGATTCTACATTAACCTTACTCCCAAAGTACAACAATATTTTTCTATTTAAAAATTCATAATTATGCTGACGATTAAAAGTGTTTTTATTTGGTCATAAAATATCTCTTTTATAATCCGGGAGCAAAATCATGCGAACATGCAGCTGAAATGTGAATAAGTACGCAATTAAAATGAATGTCCCTGTCTGGTACCCCTGTTACATCGATTGTTGACATAAGAGTTATCTCTCCTATTTTTATTTATAGAAAATACAAATAATCTTGACTATCGTTCTTACACATTCTTGCTAAATTTCTTAAAAAAAAAAAATGGAAGATGTATGTTTAGTTTCAACATTTGTACAAACAATTTAACAACAGCAGTATGCACCGATGAATCAATGTTTACATGTGATAGACGCGATCACGATGTATAATTTGAGAGTGGTGGAGCGGATCTCAAAGAATTTAAGTAGGAAGACAATTTTCCTTTGCAATATTTTTTACGATATACCCTGTCTAGATGTGTTCTAAAAATGGTATAAATAATTTATGTAAATAAAATTATCTAGAGTATAAAGGTTCATTATCCTATCAGAAAACACCTTGTCTACAGCTTCTATACATTTACGCACGTAGGGAAATTATTGGTATTATAGACATGATAGAGACGTATTTAATAATGTTTGTAAGAAACCAGTTCTAAATGTTTTTATTTATATCGATTAAAATCAGTGGATTAGGAGATTCAGATATTGATTAAATTAATTTATAAATGAGAATAAATTCCACATGTTGGAAACAGCGATAAAAACTCTGGATGCGTCAAACGTCAAAACACGTGGATAAAAAAAACTCTGCGTCGAAGTTCACCGGCAGTCTGCAACGTCACATCTTTATGACGTTATTTCTCTGTTTTAGCAAAAATGCCATAAGGACCCTTTTGTCATGGGCGCAATCATATATTATTCGTTGTCGGTTAACATTCTAAGAGTGTAAAAAAGCAAAAACTACGACAAATGATACCAAAATAAAGTAAACTACAAAAACCCGGCGGCGGAAATCGAAGGTTTTTACGTACGTTCAGTACATGAGCAATTGACTGTAAATAAGTTAGTATTATTGTATAAAACGCTTTACGGTGCATGTCCATATTACCTATTTGAAATGTTCAATTACCAGTCATCCAATTCATACAATCTAAGATCTGAATCTAATTTTGACTTGTGTGTTCCAAAGCACAAAACCAAAATATTTCAAAATTCTTTTCAATATTCGGGTGCAGTACTGTGGAACAATTTACCTTTAAATGTAAGAATATCTCCATCACTTCAAAGTTTTAAAATCAAGTCAAGAAAATTTATGATAGACCAACGTTCTAATTAGATTCTTATATAATTGTATATTTGTAAACTGTATTATTAATGAAATGATGCATGTATTATTGTATGTTGTGTCATATACATGTATAACATTGTTGAATGTAATATTTATCATTGTGTATTATATATGTTTTTTTATAGAGGGCCTCAAGGAAGAATAGTGCTTGCACTAATTGAGTCACCCTCTTTAAATAAAGTATTATTATATTATTATTATCAAAATGCATGGATCTGTAAGTTCTGCTTTATTTGTCCGATTTTCTCAAGCAGAGAGCTACAGTTCTGCAGCTAGATACAATATTGATACTGCATGTTATTTTAGTTTTCGACTGTTTGACTTCTATAATATTTTGATACAATATAAAGATTTTGACTTTAGATGTTTCCTGACCCAAGCCCCAAGTCCAAGCGACAGTATTTAATTGTTAATAATAACAAAAAAAAATCTATTTCCAGTTTATTAAAGCCAAAAATTTATGACTGTATAACTGCTGTCAATGTTGATAATTTAGCTAATGTATATCTAGTGTCAAAAAAAGAAATACATCCGCTAAAACTACGATAACAGTTTGCATTAATAAGTATTTTCATTTCTTATAAATCATTTTTTTAATTAGGGTAGGAAGAGTGAATGAAATTCCTGATAACATGGATGATTAAAAGAAACTGTTCATGTATCAGAACGGCTTCAACAGCAAAATAAAAACGTCTATCATGTTTTGTACCATATGTGCCCTTCCTTTTTTTTCTTCTCCGTACGTCTTCAAATCTGAAATATAAATATAATCTAGAGAAACATTTCTATGACAGAAATCGAAACCGCCAGTAAATACAGCATAACATAAGACGCATTTAGTGAGGCCTCATTAATTCATTACGTACCTAGTGACGCCTGACCATCATCATAATCTTTTTGACTTCTCTGCTGTTGTTAACTGTTGGATACCAAACCCAACCACATTCGGAAGGGGGCCAGGGGCCATTGAGGACGACGTAGTGGCAAGCGTTATACCACCAGCCCCCTCCTCCTCCTCCATACCAGTTAGCAGCACAGTGACCGCTATACCGGTCATTATCCACATCTGGGGTGCTGAAGAACATCCCTGCCACATCTTTGGTCGATTTTCCCGTGTCTATCATCCTTTCATCTATAGAATGAACAGAATATAATAGTACATATCAAGGCCATAGGAGCCGGGATGGGGGGGGGGGGGGGTGCATTTGATCCCACCTCTGATGTTTTGGAAGTCAGTGTGTGCTCTGCTCTTGATTTCTATTGTTTAATGGACTTTTAAGCTTTTAATAATTTATAGCTCCATATACTTCATCTTTCATAGACATTTGACAGTTCCATTCAACATTGCATGGTTCTCCATCATTTGAGATTTTACTGTGTTGCAGAGTTTACGCGAAGCACTAATATTTCGCGGTATTTTCGCGAATAAATTCACAACTGAATCACAATTCATTATAATTACAAAAGATTACAAGCACACACTTATTTAAAAGTCGCTAATTCGTTACACAAATAGAATGGCCGTACATACTGATAAAAGGAAAAAAACGTTCTGAAAAGCAGAGGAAATTCTGACCGATAGTCGAGCTACTTAAAATTTTTGAAAGTAGCTTTGCCGTATTTATTTTTCAGGTTTCTTGATCGAGTTACCGCATTACAAAAAAAGGAATTTCAGAACAGTAAAATATTATATAGAGTTCCTTGATCATGCTGAAATTTCAAAATTTTCGGCTATTTATTTACATCAATTAAATGACTTCGGTACGATGTTATGTTTGACTTAACAGTGCTTACATAATTCTAGAGCAGTGGCTCTATAGGAAAGACATATTTAAATATTTTTCATTAATAATACAATGTATTTTGTTGCAACTACTAATAAACCGGTACATTGAATTGTAAAAACAATTTATTTATCTTTGTTCCGTCATGCG
>NW_026935003.1:0-6210 GCF_032062105.1 Saccostrea cuccullata
TTTTTTTTTCGAATGCGTTTAATTTGGGACCAAATCAACGCATTTTAAAAAAAAATTCTTTTAAAAGTACGTTGATATCGATTATATTAACGTACTTTGGGAAAAAATGTGTATGGTTTTGTCAATAGTCTTGAAAATCTTAGGCATGATAAATAATTGAACCTGTTGGATATCTTTTTCAGTGATAAGTCACTTCTGGATGTTAAAGTGAGCGATTTTAATTTTTCCATACTTTGAAAATTCTTTCTCTCTTGTTCGTTTCACTGTACTTTTTTTCCGATTTGCATGTATTTAATGTAAGTTAAAATTTATTGAAAGTTTTCAACATCACACAAGTTAAGCAAATATATATTTGGATGTAGCATAGTCATCGGTACTTGGGGGGGGGGATAAGTCACACAAATGTTTTACAAATGCATGCATTATATAGGAATTGAAAATTGGGACTCACCTTGAGGGGAGGTCCACTCTCACTTTGTTACCTAAGTAAAACAGAGTCTCTATATACCCATCTTCTCCATGTTCTTTATGAGGGTTAATCAATACATGTTATAAATCAAAACGTTTTTCGAAAGATGTAATTATTACAAATTGATTCTCTAAACTACTTAAGGGACTCCGACCCTCAGCCAGTAATGACAACTCTTTAATTTATAATTTAATTCAATAAGTCTTTAAATGAAGCTTGAAAATTAAATCTTTTCATGCAACAATTTTCATTATATGCCTCTCTATGTGCTTCAAGGTTCTTTGCAAAGCTCCATAAATCACTTCTAATTTCATATCATGTTAATAAGCATTGGTATCTAAAAATACTTTTTCGGGATAAAAATTTCTACTTTTAATTAGACCTTTCTGAGAAGTTCAAAGAACCTTGAAGCACATTGAGAGGCATATAATGAAAATTGTTGCATGAAAAGATTTAATTTTCAAGCTTCATTTAAAGACTTTTTGAATTAAATTATAAATTAAAGAGTTGTCCTTCCTAGCTGAGGGTCGGAGTCCCTTAAATCTATGTCTAGAATTTTTGTTTTATACAAATATTTTCCAAGTCCTTTAATGTCAACATGGTACAAATGTTGATATACACTCGAAACGCACCTTGAAATTTATTTTTCAAAGTGCGTTGAGTGTGCCACAAAAACGTACATTGACAAAAGAATAAAAAAGTGTATTTTTTAAAAATACGTTGCCACAGTGTGTTAAATGTCCCCATGGTAAAAAAAAAAAGTATATGACACTCTTAACGCACTTTGATTTTGTTATTCAAAGTGCATTTACAAATATATATTCCATCAATAAAACTCAAATCTTTCTGACTTGATTTGATAAGAAATATTTTGTTATACATTAAATATATATTAAACCATTATTTTAACACACAAAAGTCATTGTAACTTTTTAGACAACCATCGTACACATCTTTTTTTCAAATTAAAAAGAAGTTCTTATTGTTCTTGAAAAGAAGACACTTAAAAGTACTATAAAGACCAACATGCTCCTGATTGCCATGAAATATATGGAGATGACGAATATTATTCAAAAGTAGCTCAAAAGCCCAGATAGAAATACAAAAATAGAAGCAGAGCAAACATGGACATTCAAAACATCAGAGTTGGGATCATGTGTTACGGAGAAGTTCCCTGCCGAACGGTCATACCCGCCGTGTGCTCCTTGACACAATTGGGAAATATCGAAAAATCCGTTTAAAATTTAGCGTGTAAATGATTGTCTATAATTATTATAAAATAAGTCAGCTACATGTAGAATTGGACTCGATGAATAATTGTATTCGCTGACAAGGTCAATGTATCGTCCAAAAGACTCACAAAAAGATGTCTGACTTTAAACGAGACTGGTGACATTTTTGTTTCATCAACTTGCTTGTCAAAATTTTACCTCGTTTTAAAACTGTAATGATGAATTATCAGCGAAATGAATAAAAAGAAGATAAAAAAAAATATCGACTAATGTTACCCAAACACTTTTTTTTATAGGTTTGTTAGTTAGGTTATGGCAACGTGACATTCAGACTGAAATGGACATTTATTTGATGATTCCTTGTTCCTTGTTCTCAATCAAAACAATTTAATCAGTGTAAACAATTTATTCTCAGATTTCCGTGTTTACTGGACGTCAATTGAGTGTTTTAAAAAAGCACCCGAGTATAAATAAGAGTAACGATATCAGTAACTTATACAGTAAGGAAAATGCAATTTCAGGTCTTACTTTTCCAACTCTTCTGTTTGCAATTACTTTATGTAACCAAGTCTAGTCATTTTCGGGGAGGCACAATAAGCTGGAAATCAACTGGAAATAGACACGAGGCGTGTTATTACACATGTTTTTGTTTACCTTTAATTCTAGCCTTTTTGTGTTCTTTTACAAACTTTTTTTTTCTTTTTCTTTATACTAAATTTATATTTTTTTATCAAATGTGTGGTACGTTTGATATGTTATTCTTAAATGGAATAAAGTGTAGCATAATTGTAAATGAATTGTATTCCAAAATATAGAATATGGTAGATGAAAGGATTGTGTTTTTTTCTGCTTACAGGTCCAGTTCTCCTTTCGACTTGGTTGGGCGTACGGGAGACGCCCGGGTTGCACCACTGCACGTATAGGACAACTTGTAACCGGAATGAGTACCACGTATTGGCGGTGTATCTCTGGTTGTGGTTCAGATATTAACCTCGACATTTACATAAATATACATTTCTAAGCCCAGGTCCATTCAAGGTTGAGTTAAATCTTTTTTTTTTCGATTGACTGTGCATCGTTAAAATAAACGTATCATCAAAAACGATTAGATGTAGTGAATTTTAAATAAGTGCCTATATTAATTTTGGTTGCTTTGATGCCCTGAAGGTTCACTGGTGGTGCATGAGTGACATTAAGTAATGGAGCCGGGGGTGATTGGTCTATTGGAACAATTGTTAATTTAAACCAAAGAAGTGATACTAAAAAACCGAATACTAGACCAATTACAACAGGAAAACCCATGTATATGTATGTACATATTTAAAATATCAAGACTAGAAACTATTAATCGGGGCATATGTGTTCTTTTAATAATAGTTTTCTTTGCATAGTTGTTATTTTCTTAATTTTATATTTAAATGAATTGCGCTATTCTTTTCTGACTAGAGTCCAATACAATTGTCAAAATGACATTCGGATACCTGTTGCTGATGCCGACGGGGATGACATTCGCTGTCGCTGGTCAAGTGGAACAGAATGTGTGTCTATATGTAATGCACTGCCAGCTGCTACTATTGATAGTGTAAGAATAATTCTTTTTAATGTTTGCATGTTTGAAATAAAGTCTAATGAATACAATGATTTTACCTGTACTGAATTTACAATAGAGAACCTGCACTATTAAATTTCCATCTAATCACACACAAAATGGGACCTTTGCTGTTGCCGTTACAATGGAAGATTTCCCGAAATCGACGATATCTATTGGAAGTACTGCGTACAGACCGAACACTCCAATATCTTCAGTTACATTACACGTAAACATAATACAACTTTATCTTATCAAACTGATTTTTGTCCTTTTTGACCGACAAAAGTGAAATTATTTGAACAAACCTTTTCAATTAGACAGCAAAATGTAGTTTAAGCACAATTTTAATTAAACTTATTTTTTAAATAGCTGATTTTCTAAACGTTCGAGATTTAACGCTTTTGATTTTCACTTTTAAAAACCGAATAATGCTTTCATGAAGAAAACTGCGTATGTACATAACAACCGTTCTTTTCACTTTCTTATTACAACGCCTCCACTTTCTGGTAGATGTAACGACAAACCAGTGTTTGTCAGCCCCACTCCAGCTGCTGGGTCAACCTTACAGACAAACATATTACAGGCCTTCCGTGTGTCCTTTTATGCTTCAGATAGTAGAAGGTATTTATTATTTTACTAATTATATGATTGAATAGTTTCCTTTTCTATGATATGCTAAGATCCAACAATAATAGGAAAATATTACGTTATATTGAACTGCATTTTACCTTCCAGGTCAGTACAAAGAATTATTGCAGGTCAATATAAGGAATAGCGTGACCTTCCATGTCAATATAAGGAATTATTGAAGGTCAATATTATTGGGGAATTGAACTTATATTAAGTAAATATTAGCACGAGTTGGCTGTTCAAATGCACGAGCTTCCGAATGCATATGAACAGCCGAAGTGTGCCAATATTTACTAAATAAATTTAAGTTCAATAACTCCTTTATTATATTGATAATTTTTTTCCACAGATTTTGTAATAATTATTCCAAAAAAACCCTAAAATTATTATTTAAGAATCGGTATCCAAATTAACGTCTGTCCTGTTAGCTTTCAATATATGGCATCATTCCGATGACCCTACCTAGCGAAATGATTTAGGTTTTAATGGGTCTAAAACGTACTATATTTTAATAAACAATTTCATTTTTGTGTGCAAAATAAACGCATCTTACCTAGATGCTACTTCCTTTCTTTAATTTAGCTCGGAGAAAGAGATGGTTTTCCTTTGACAAGTCTTCTCTAGGAGGTATTCCCCTTAGCCGCCATCATGAAGGGCAAAGCACTGAATTTTCCTCATTGAGCAATCAATTATAAACATGCATGCAAGAAATATATGGGGGAAAATATTTATAAATTAATAGTCTTTAAAAAACGTATCTCCGTAAGAAAAATAATGTAAGCTTTACCTCAGTTATCAACATTATGAATTGAACTCGGTTGAATAATGAAGGAATATGGGAGAGTTGCCCTACACAATGGCGGTCATGGGGAAAAACTCTCGCTTAAATTAGCTCAATGGAAAACCATTGACCAGACGACTTTTTTGTTTACAACGGGGCGTCCGGTATTGACCTCTCGTGTTCGGAATGTTTCGGGCATACTCATATACGTAATACAAAGTTAGCTTTCAATAAAACGTCAAGATGTTGATTTTTTCTCTTGATTTTTGGTAGTATTTTATTACAGACTATTTATTAGCTATATAATAAAAGGAATTATTTTTATTCCGTATTTCCTCTTACAATGTGTTCTTGTTGTAATTTTCGTTAAAATTTTCAAATAATTGATACATTAGCAAAGACAGTCTTTTAGGAATTCGCTATCATTTAATCATATAATGAAAAAAAATATAAAATTGCTGTTTATGGAGGTCAATACGATGATTTAGCTACATTCGCAGTACAATATTAATTTTGCCCTTTGGGCTCAGTGAATTTTGAACTCCTCATGTGTCTAAATCATCGTATTGACCTCCAAAACATCAATAATTGTATATGCATATTATTTCTAACAAATATATTTTCATTTACTGTCTTAATGTAAATAAAAATTGATTGCAATTGAAATGGATGACGCTTAGGAATAGAACATAATTTGAATGGATATTAAATGCATTTTATTACGAATCTGTGATTTAATTGGGGCATTCAAATAAAGCCATGTGAATTTCAGAGTAAGGATCAGATACCTAGGAGGAGTAAGTATCTTCTATTTTTATATTTGAATCTTTTAATCCATAACAGAATAACAAAGATGGACATCACTTCGCCTGCCGGTATGACTTGTACATCACTGCAGTCTGTCTCGTCCAGACCTGGAACATACTTTGTCAGCACTTCCTGGATACCTCAGCAGAACCAAGTAGGATCGCATATTGTTTGTGCTCTAGCCGAGGACACGTTTGGGTATTAAGCTTTAATGAATAGATTTCATCTGTCTGCAAAATAAAATTGAATATTTACTACAAAAATGAGTAAAAAAAAATAAGAAAACGTCTGTGTATTTTCTTGACATTTAAGTACTTGGCTGATCCTTCAATTATATTTTTGTTTAAATTATATAATTATCTCCTTCTTTAAATGGGCTAAACATACTTTATTTATAAATATATATATTTAATCAGATAAGAAAATCAATGAAAACTTTTGAAATTTGGCAGGAAAACCAGTGAATCAAGGTGCTTAAATATCAGCGTAAATGGTAAGTACATTAAATTTGGACTAATCTTTTTGGTCAAACATTTCGACTTGATTTTATAAGTTCTTAATAATGTATTATGGTTGCACGTGTATCAATCACAGACGTGAGTCCGTGTGTGAGTTCTCCTTGTACAAATGGTGGCACGTGTGTACGACAAGGAATCACTCAGAACTACAGGTGTAACTGTTTACCTGGCTACACGGGACA
>NW_026935004.1:0-5000 GCF_032062105.1 Saccostrea cuccullata
TTTTTAGTAACCACGGCAACACCGTTCATCGAAATCAAAAACCGATGCACAGAATTATGTATCTTAGTGTAGTCTACTTGTGTGCCAAGTAATACTGAAATTGGACCAAAACTGTAGGAGGAGTAGCATTTTGAAAGAATTTCACAGAAATTTCTATTTTTAGTAACCACGGCAACACCGTTCATCGAAATCAAAACCCGATACACAGAATTATGTATCTTAGTGTAGTCTACTTTTGTGCCAAGTTATATTGAAATCAGACCAAAAATGTAGAAGGAGTAGCATTTTGAAAGAATTTCACAGAAATTTCTATTTTTAGTAACCACGGCAACACCGTTCATCGAAATCAAAAACCGATGCACAAAATTATGTATCTTAGTGTAGTCTACTTGTGTGCCAAGTTATATTGAAATCGGACCAAAACTGTAGGAGGAGTAGCATTTTGAAAAATTGTTTACAGACAGACAGACGGACGGACAGACAGACAGACGGATGGGCGACGGACGCATTACTATCGCATAAGCTCTTCTGGTCTCTGACCAGTAGAGCTAAAAATGTACAATAATGTAGTAGCACTCTTAGCTTTCTCCAAATGCCTTATTACAAATTTAACAGAGTTAACTTTGAGTGATCTGCTGTGAATATGTCAGGAGTTATCCTTTATGAGTTATGTACTCAGCACGGTCCACTGAATTCTGGAGTCAAGCTATTTACTGTGTCCATCATTTTGTAATAACAATGTACTCAAGCAATATCCATTAAATTCTGTGAGTTAAGCTGTTTAGTGTGTCCATCACTGTGTTGATAAGAGTTACTCAGCACAGTGCACTGAATCCTACATGTTAAGATATTTAGTGTGTCCAACTGTCCATCACTTTAATATAACAATGTACTCGGCACAGTTCATTGAATTCTGTGAGGTAAGCTGTTTAGTGTGTCCATCACTTTCTGATAACAATTAATGTACTCAGCACAGTCCACTGAATTCTGTGAGTTTAGCTCTTTAGTGTGTCCATCACTTGCAGCCCAAACCTTAATCTCTGCACTATTGTTGAAGCATATTTGTCTGCTGTCAAAGAAACAAAATTGATGGCAGTCTGTCTGTAAAGATAACAAATCATGAGGGATCAAAACCAGAAGTCTCTGTCGAGACTGTAGCTCTACTGGTTTATACTTAAAACAAAGTAAGAGAAGAGTAGCAGTTGGGACTTGAGACTTTAAATCAGCAATAAATAGAAAATAAAGTACTGCCACTCATCAAAATAAAAACTGATGCACAGAATTATGTATCTTAGTATAGTGTACTTGTGTGTCAAGTTATACTGAAATCGGACCAAAACTGTAGGAGGAGTAGCATTTTGAAAGAATTTCACAGAAATTTCTATTTTTAGTAACCATGGCAACACCGTTCATCGAAATCAAAAACCAATGCACAGAATTATGTATCTTAGTGTAGTCCACTTGTGTGTCAAGTTATACTGAAATCGGACCAAAACTGTAGGAGGAGTAGCATTTTGAAAGAATTTCACAGAAATTTCTATTTTTAGTAACCATGGCAACACCGTTCATTGAAATCAAAAACCGATGCACAGAATTATGTATCTTAGGCCAAAAAAAATAATAGTCTTGTTTCCTGCTACCAGCCTAAAAAAAATAGGGTAGGTAGGTAGGAAAATTATTTTATTTTTTTATTTTATTTTATTTTTTACAACGGCATTTTTTTGGATATGAACTGAATACATGATCAAATTAAACATATCACAAGTCACTTAAAATAATCTTTTACAATTAAATTTCATATCTTGATGCACATCAACTCAAGTGGTATTTTATAATATACAGTACACTGTGTAGAAAGCTCTTTCCTTTTTCACTTACATAAAATATTCAAAAATGTTAATTGAAATTTCTTTTTAAAAAATGGAAAATAGTATTTTGTTTACTTTAAACAATAATAGGACTACTGAAACAGAATGGGAATTTATTTTTTTTTCATAAAATCCATGCAATGGGTATTTTACTGATATTAGTCCCACCTCTCATTTAATACATGTGCGTATTTATTTTTCAAAATTGGTTTTAATTAGTTAAATTTGTATGTTGTAAAAGTATTTATCAAGAAGTTAGAATTGTATTTATGATTATAATTACGTTTAAAGATTGACTAGACTAATTTTGTTTTCCTTTACTTGCAATATTACCGTTTCCTGGCATTAGTTTAACCTCATATTTAATCACGGCGATAAAAGTATCAACAAGACACGAAACCTTCCATGTTTTCAACATTCATCACTACTTTTATGCTCTTTGCACTTGGATTTGGTAATAAAATTAAAGTATGACAGTTTTGTTTTTTGTTAGCGATGTCGGCGACATTTATTTTATAATCGATATGTAGCATTGAACAGCTTCTAACGACCGACAATCGATTGTCGCCGACAATCGTTCCATCATTAATTCAGTGCATTTATTCTTCAATTCATGATACCTGGCAAATATAAATTATCATTTAAAGTGGAAGTACTCGAAAAGGTTGTTATTACGCTTGTTTTTTGTCCTTGTGGCGCACCGTTCCAAAATAACAGAGAGCACACAAGCCTGGTCTCTTTCAATGGCCGCCGCCATTTTGTTTTGTATTTATAACACGGGAACCGAAAACGGTGACAGAACGACAAATTCCGGAAATATTTCGATTTTTTTTTCCGAATCAGAAAAAAAACTTTAGGGTCGGCCCCCAAAAATAGGGTCGGTCGGGTAGCAGGAAACAAGACTATTTTTTTTTTTTGGCCTTAGTATAGTCTACTTGTGTGTCAAGTTATATTGAAATCGGACCAAAAATGTAGAAGGAGTAGCATTTTGAAAGAATTTCACAGAAATTTCTATTTTTAGTAACCATGGCAACACCGTTCATCGAAATCGAAAACCGATGCACAGAATTTATGTATCTTAGTGTAGTCTACTTGTGTGCCAAGTTATATTGAAATCGGACCAACACTGTAGGAGGAGTAGCATTTTGAAAAATTGTTTACAGACAGACAGACAGACAGACAGACGGACGGACGACGGACGCATTACTATCGCATAAGCTCTTCTGGTCTCTGACCAGTAGAGCTAAAAATATTAATAAAATCTTAATAAATGAAAAAAGGCTAACATATTTTCACAGATTAGAAGGAGTTTGCAGAGCTTGTATCTTACCTTTATTTTCAGGTTCTAGCTGATCTCTGGACTCTCACAGAAACATGGCGAGCTGCTTTTGGAAACAGGATCAATGCCAGCATAAACCCCTACCTATTAACAAAAAAAAAGAAACTAGAAATTCAAGAAATGCGAGTGTCATAATCTCATTTAATTCACATAACACAAGGTCTCGAGCTTGATATACAACTGACTTACCAAAGATTTCAGGTTAGACAGTAGTTAGCCCTTCATCTCCAGTCTTGTTAACAAGTTGAGGTCAGTCTCATCTTCTGCCTGTTAACAAAGAAAAATCTAAAGATCATTGAAAATAATGAAGGAGACCTTGTGCCAAAATGTTCATCTCAATCATCTTGACCTTGTCATCAGAAGAAAAAAAAATCTTAATTCATATTTTTACTAATCCTAGTCCAACGGGATCATGATGTAACCTAATTTGAATCAAGACATCCTCAGGATGCTTTAGATTGCAACATGGTTGCTGTTGTGCTGCAGAAGTAAATCACCCTGAACCTATGATTTGAATAAGTGTATAAAGAAAATTTGAAAATTGTGAAAAAAAGAGCTTTTTACTCACTCCATTATCAGATATTGGCTGCTGGACAAAGCTTGGCAATGGACTCTTCTTCTTCTCTTGGTCAGCACTGGTCTTCTTCTTTCTTCCCTTGTCAAATCCCTTTAAAATACTTGATGGAGAGAAGATAAGCAATAATTCAAAGCAATGTAATAATCAAAGAAACTCAAATGATCATAATCATTACAACATTATTAGCTGGAAAATCAAAGAGCAAATCAAGACAATAAGGTTATGATAGGAATAAGGTGGATTATTGGGGCAAGGAGAGGAATGCATAGTTACTTTAGAGAAGGGAGGACAAAAATACGTCAGAAATAATTAAACACAAGAGGCCCATGGGCCACATCGCTCACCTGAGTAACTTGGGTGAAGCAGATCTTTAGCAAATTTTCCCTCTTGCTATACCTATCATGCCCCCTTACCCCCTCCCCTTGCATGATTTTAATACTTTAGAATCTACACTACCCAAGGATGCTTCCACATAAGTTTCAGCTTTCCTGGTCCAGTGGTTCTTGAGAAGTAGATTTTTAAAGATTTGTTCTATATATTTCTATGTAAAACTTGGATTCCCTACTGTGGCCCCGCCCTATCCCTGGGGGTCATGATTTTAACAATTTAATATCTTCACTACCCAAGGATGCTTCCACATAAGTTTCAGCTTTCCTGGCCCAGTGGTTCTTGAGAAGAAGATTTTTAAAGATTTGTTCTATATATTTCTATGTAAAACTAGGATTCCCTGGTGTGGCCCCGCCCTATCCTCAGGGGTTATGACTTTAACAATTTAATATCTACACTACCAAAGGATGCTTCCACATAAATTTCAGCTTTCCTGGCTCAGTGGTTCTTGAGAAGAAGATTTTTAAAGATTTGTTCTATATATTTCTATGTAAAACTTGGATTCCCTATTGTAGCCCCGTCCTAACCCCGGGGGTCATGCTTTTTACAATTTAATATCTACACTACCCAAGACTGCTTCAACATAAGTTTCAGCTTTCCTGGCTTAGTGGTTCTTGAGAAGAAGATATTTAAAGATTTGTTCTATATATTTCTATGTAAAACTTGGATTCCCTATTGTGGCCCCGCCCTACCCCCGGAGGTCATGATTTTATCAATTTAGAATCTACATTACCAAAAGATGCTTCAACATAAGTTTCAGCTTTTCTTACCCAGTGGTTCTTGAAAAGAAGATTTTTAAAGATTTGTTCTATATATTTCTATGTAAAAC
>NW_026935005.1:0-6208 GCF_032062105.1 Saccostrea cuccullata
GCACAGGTATCAGTTGTCAAAATGGCCTGAGAGGAAAATTTAAAAAAAAATTCTGAACAGAAAGGAAAATCCCTTTTCCATGTATGGAACTACTACTGAATAAGTTCATTTTGATTGGTTAGGTATTGGCGTGATACCCTTAGTCGATTTTAACCCTGCCTTGTCGTCGGAATAAAACCAACTTTGAGCCCGAGGTTAAAATAAGTAGAGAAATAAAATGTGAATCGATATATTAAAAATATGACACACCAGTATGCTTGAAAAATGGTAAATTTATATATGTATTTTTTTCTTTGATTCGGATAGAAAGATATGTTAATCGCTTAATCAACATGCCATAATCATCTTGCATATGCATATGCATGTACATGTACGTGTGCGCTCATGCAAAACGTTAAACAATATATCGTTGATAGTTGATATCATTGTAACTTCTATATTCTGAAATGAAATCTTGGGATACTTGGCATATTTATAAAAGGTCTTAGAGGAATAAGGCACGATAAGGGACATGGGGAGCGTTTGGGGAACATCTGTAACGGTCCCCGTTACAATTAGCACTAGTTTACTTTCGTTCAACCAAACGTTTGGCTCCCTTTGAAAAACCCTATTGCGAAATGTCGGAGTTGACATAGACAGCCGCCATATTAGGCCCGCTTCAGATTTTCAAATGTTAATATTTAGAGTGTGGATTTATCAATGTTCAAACAAATTATATAGTAAGCATTATAAGAACCGTCTCTATTAACATTCTAAAAATAAATGAAAAATATTGAAAAACAAAAAAGTTAGAAAATACGGACTATTAAAATTGCTTCCGCTAGCGACCGGAAGTACTGACGACACACAAAAAGGTAATTTCACATATCTAAAAGTCATCATCTATCATCTCTAACAAGTCTCCAGTTAATATCTTTGACCATTTTCGAAAAAAAGGGGGGGACAAAAATCCATTTTAAAATCAGAAAACTGTCAATAACTTGGAACCGAAGGTGAGTATTCCAAATTTTCCTTCTGATGAACAAAGTTCATATAATGACGCATTATTCCTGAAAGATTCATTGAAAACCATCGAATAGTTTTCGAGAAATCGCCTGCACAAAATTTTGGGGAAAAAAATAATAATAATAAGAAACAGTAGAATCACTAGAAGGTTTCCGCTGAAGACGGAAGACCTTAATAAGAAACAGAGTAAAAACAATATGTTCCCAAACTCCGTTTGGGGAACATAACAAGCTAATTTAGAAAATTTGTGTTCCCCGCTTCGGGGATAAAGAGGACCATGCGCAGTTCAGGGGGTTGGATACCCTGAAGGAATTTGTAGAATTATGAAGGTCTTTCGTTTCCAAAGGAAGACCTTCTACTGATGCTGTTGGTAAAGATTATTATTCTTTTTTTTCTTCTACTTCTTAGACGCCAACTTTGAAGCCTCATTTTGAAGCACTTATTTCCCCAAATTTATTTCGCTCAAATTTTGTACTTGAAGTTATTAATCCCTTTCAGAACGCTGTCTAAAATTTCTAAAAGTCACTTCCGGTTTTGAGTTATTTCCTTTTCAATGAAAATTAATAGGCTTTCATTTCCAGACAAATGCTCAGAGATGGCTAAAGCTGGAGCAGAAATTCTACTGATTTTAGATAATAGAGGGATTGAAGTTGTGCACATCGGTTTTTGTTTTTCGATTTCTCTATTCAAAATGGCGCTATATAGGGGTAAAAAATTAGAACGCTTAAAAAAGTCAAAAATGACTCATATTTTGCTTTTTTATCTTCTAAACTAAAAATATTTTGTTAAAATATATAGAACATGATTTGTGTAGAATTAGAAGATCTTTCAAAAGATATCTGGAAAAAGGACTGACCCCTTAATTAAGGGATCTAGAAGGGCCAGACATTTTTTCCAGATATCCCAAAAAGTATTAAGAGTCTGTAATGCGTCCAAGAAGCAAAATTGTTCCATATGCCAAGCATAATCTATTGAAATGCGTCTAGCGACGTCGCTTCCGGTCAAACCGGAAGTCATCAAAAAATGCATATTTTTGCCGTTCTTGACAAGTTTTGGGTAACATATGCCACTGGAAGCATAAAACTTAATTTTCCGTCCGTCGACATTACTTCCAGTCAAACCGGAAGTAGCCAAAAATAGCTTTTTTAAGGTTTTGATGCAAAATTGAAATTATAAAGTGACTGGAGACGTCTTAGCTCATTGCTTTCTTTTGTTGACGTCACTTCCGGTCAAAACAGGAAGTAAGACCTACTTGTTGCTTTGCAACGAACTTTGCTCTAGTTAAATGTATGCTTTTATATTGAAGCAAATAAAAAATGCCAATATGAATATAAAGATTTGATTTCTTATTCCTTAGTATGTGTATAGATTGATTGATTGTATATTGTTTAATGCCCTTCTCGAGAATTTTTCACTCATATGAAGACTCCACCACTTGCCTGTGGAGAGCTGCAAATTTTGTCCTATACTCGGCACTCAGCCTAGGGCCATTGAGCAGGGGGGGGGTTGTCTTTATCGTGCCAAGACCTACTGCGACACGGGACCTCGGCTTATACTAGTCTCATCCGAAGGACCGGGTTGTGTGTATCGATGATTCTTTGTATATAAAATATTTATCACACTGTAATAATGATTTTATGAGTTTCTAAGCCTGACGTCATAACTTTTTCATTTCACATTGACATGATGCTGTCTACTATCATTTTCAAAACGAGAGAGAGAGAGAATGGATCGTCCAGGATTCGAACGC
This sequence comes from Saccostrea cuccullata, assembly GCF_032062105.1. Taxonomy (NCBI): domain Eukaryota; kingdom Metazoa; phylum Mollusca; class Bivalvia; order Ostreida; family Ostreidae; genus Saccostrea; species Saccostrea cuccullata. The sequence continues at coordinate 2,756 of NW_026935005.1, forward strand.
GGGATCTCTTGCATTTGAAGCGAGAGAGACCAAGAGCTATTTTTTTCTAAGGAAATTATATGCAAACAATAGGTCACATAAATTATGCTTTTATTAAACAGTTCTAATAGATGTAATAAGAATTAAAAGTCCGCCGACAACCTATATACGTAATAACTTTCCATATCCCCCTGTGCTAAACATAGTGGCAAGCAACATTTAATAACAATCAAACAAACGGGGCGGAACACTTTGAGAGGGGTGAAGAGGTCCTAGGGAGGTTTGATATAAAATTTCATTGCAAAACTTAAAAAATCTTCTTGAAATTCGCCCGGCAAACGATAGTGTTACACACAGACATAATATATATATTTACGACCTTGAACTTTGAGCTTTTGATCTTAAAATCATTAGGGGTCTTCCTTAGGCAACAGGGAGTTAAGTAAAATTTCATTGCAAAATCTTATAGGTTTCTTGAGATATCGCGCGGAAACGAAAGTGTTATACAGATGGAATTCATTCGATTTATGACCTTGACCTTTAGACCTCAAAGTCAGGGTTCTTTATTTTGTCTTAGGGAGATAGTATGCAAAATTTCACTGCGAAAGCTCAAAGGGTTCTCGAAATATCGTGAGGAAACGAAAGCGTCACAGAAAGACAGACAGACGGACGGACAGACCCAAATAAATATCGTTCACTTTCAATGAAAGCGGGGGACAATTACTGCTGAATGTTTCAAGGCGTTATTCTACTAACTGCGAGGTATTAAATTGAAAATACAATAGTGTTTCCGAGATTGACCCTATGTTCATTCAGGCTGACGTGAGTAGTATAAGCGGCCTAGATGGGGGTTCAACTCAGTGCACTTTTGGGGCTGTGGGGGATAGGGGGTTCAACTGAGTGCAGCCCCTGGGGGATAGGGGGGTCAACTGAGTGCAGCCCCTGGAGGGGATAGGTGGGTCAAGGGAGTGCAGCCCCTGTGGGGGATAGCCGGTTCAATTCAGTACATATAATCCCCCTAAATACGGGGGTGTGTTTACACTGTGTTTACATTATACACTATACGCTGCTGCTACTACGATTTTGGCAGCGATTTTTATCCCTGTTGCATCATCTGGGAAGCCCTGTGCAAAAATATGATAGACCTACGGTTTTTTTTTTATGCTGACTACACAGGTATTACTTGGCAGCGATTCAAGTTTGTTTAGGGCCGTGTGCAAAAAATATGCTTACCTATGCATTGTGACGTCATCCACTGTATAAATACAGGTTTTCTCCTACTTTCAGCTCATTCTACAGTCAAGCCACCCCCTTTGGGGGGTAGGGATTTCTAGAAAAAAACGTTCATGCTCAGCATTATTAAATGGAAAAAAAGGGAAAGGAATTAGAAAATTCTTATGAAAAAAAGACAAGATTAAAAGTTTTGGAAAAAAAGGGGGAAAAATTTTACAGAAGAGCCCCAAAAAAAAAACCCAAAACAAAAACCCAAAACAACAACACAAAAAGGGGAGAGAATAAATCAAATTCTTGATGAAAAAAAAGAGCAAATTAAAGCCGGAAAAGAAATCCCAAACTATTACAGAGAAGAGCTCAACAAAAAAACAACGACAGCAAAAAACAAAGGACGGGGCCATGAGGGGTCAAATTACCTATTCATTCACCACCCAAACCCAAGGCCTTGTTTATCAATCAAAGTGAAAAAAAGGGGTCCTCTAAAAATTTAAAGCTCAAGAGGATTTTTACACTGTAATTTTAAGGAGTTTCCAGAGGAAGAAAACAAGGGCGTTCGGGGATTTTTCAGAACATGTTTCAAACTTTAAATGAAAAAGCTGTTTCCCAACATTACCTCCGCCTGAACATCCCACAAATCTTGGAATAGAATTTGGTAGAGTTTCCAATGTAAACTTTTAACAGGACGTCATTTTAGACAAGATTGAAGCCGTCAACAATCCAGAAAGGGGTTAAAATGGGCGACGGGGGGATGGAATTATATGTTTGGGGGAATATCCCCAGGGAATGGTGGAGAAAACCAAACATTTACAAGTGAAAAAGGAACTTTTTAAAAAAATAAAAAGACCATCGTTTGGGTCGTCAATCCCCCGGGGTAAAATTTTTTTTGCTGAGCCATTTTATGAAAACAGTAAAAACCCAACATCCGCCCCCGGGAAAAAAAATGGCGCTATGCGGAAAGGGAAAGGAACCTTGACCAGAAACGAGAAGCCATAGCCCTCATGGGAAAAGGGCCCGGGGGTGTATATCAAACTTGTGGAGCAGAGTGGCGAAATTAAAAGGTTACTCCCCCTATGACTGAAAAATTTCAGTTCAAGTTACTTCACTAAACTCACCTTAAGCGCTCTTCAAAGGCTGGGGAGAGGAACTTTTTGAACATATTGTTAACGACCATCATTACGATGCCATCATATCCATGCCGGGGGTAACGGGGAACCAAAATTACTGTGATCATTGCGACCTGGGGGCGGAATTTCACAGACCAAAAACCTCCAAATGCCCCCATCGCTGTCCCCTTTTGTTTTGGACAACCCCTAAAATTTCCCCATGAAGGGATGGGGAATTTTAAAAGCCCGGGGAAAGCCAAGGAAAATTTTTAAAAACAAAAACCCGTACGAAAATCATTTAAAACCCCATAGTAAAAAGAAAACCCCCTTTCTGTTCTCCCCAATTTTTAAATTTTCGAGGGCATTTTTGGATCCTTTAAAAAATTATTCCCCCATCACAATGCCCGGGGGACGGAAAAATTAAGTTTAATAAATTATGGAAAATTTTTGGGGCTACGTACAACAGAAGCCCCAAAAAAAAGGGGAAAGGGACCCCTTGATTTTTCATCTATTTGATTTTGAATGCACTAGGAAATTTGGGATTCCATCCCTTTAAATTTTTGTGGGACACCCTCTTTTCAACATTGCAGTCCTTACCCTGGCCCGCCCATTGTCAACACGGGGGGAAAAAGCGCACCTATTTGGCCAGACACCTTAAAGAAATTTCGGGCTGGGTTTTTAAACCCACTACAAAAAAATTCCCCCTTTTTGTACCGACGAAGGGATTATCATCGCCCATAACTTCAAAGGCTACGACGGACAATTCATTTTAAAACACCTGGGGGATTTTTTCCTGAAACCTAACCAAAGAACGGCAGTAAGATTTTACATTTGGGAAAAATGCGGACTGAAATTTCAAAAACAAACTTCCTTTTTTTTACCATGCCCCCCGGGTTTTGGAAATTTGACGAATTGAAAAGGTTTTTTCCCCCCCTTTTTTAAAACGGAACAAAACCGAAAATTTCGTAGGACCTTATCCCCGGCCGTTTTTTACAATCCGGACGAAATGTGTATCATGGACGAAAGGGTTTTTTTAAAAGGTGCCGGGGGGAAAAAATATTTTAAATTTTCCCGAAAGAGTTTGTGGATTGTGTCTCGGAAAATCGAATTTTTTCGCCGATGCTGTGCAAAGTTTAGA
>NW_026935006.1:0-2500 GCF_032062105.1 Saccostrea cuccullata
ACCTTATTTGCCTGCTTTTGGAAATATAGGCCGAGATGGCAAAGTTAAGATAAAACATCTTTTGTACATGATAATTTTCAATTTGTTCTTGCACTATACATGTATCTGAACAACTGCATCACATTAGGCTTGCCTCACGTACCGAACTTAAGTACTAGTTTTACCATTGGCATTATCGTTTATAGATTTCACTGCACGTGCAGTAGGCTACTAGTGTGGTGTACACATCATTGCATGTATATCAGTAGGAATTATTTCATTTTGTGTTTTAACTGGATTATATTTTATGAAGATGACAGGACCTAAATAATGACAATCGGTAAGTACAAGTTTTGGTATAGATTTGGGTAAAATAATCTGAAATGCAAACGGTTAGGTTCAAGTAGGATCAAAGGTCATCCGATTCTTTTCACATTCTGAGTTATCCCCCGTTATCGACGTTACATTCAGTTACAAGATCCAGAATTTTATTTCTGGGAGGGAGGGGGGTTTCCAGACCAGAATTTCCTGAGAAACAAAAAAAAAAGAAGTTATGGTGGGGTCTGTATTCTAGGGTAAAGGGAAACTCAGGGCATCCAAAGTCATTTTTATTTCCTCCAGTATATATTATAGTCCTGCACATTCCGGGGGTGGGGGTTGGGGGGAGGGGGCGATCTCCCAATCCACTTCCCTGTCCCTGTAATGACAAATGATCATGTGACTCCTAAATAAATAGTAGGAAACTTTTTCCATTTGACTATACATAATTTTGTTTCTTATTATTATGTTATGTAAATTGTCAATCTATCCTCCTAGAATTAGAGATGAAAATCATTCAGAGACGGACCACATTAAACTATTTGTATAAACATTTTTTTTAATGTAAAAACAAGTAGTAGTTTGCAAACATGAACAAAAAGGGGTCTGGGAAGGGGTGAGGGGAAGGATCGAGTTAATGTTTCTTTACGTCGTAATGGCTGAGTTAATATTTCTTTATGTCTTAATGGTTGAAAACTCCTAAAATGAATGTTGACCTCAAATCTGACTTGTCCTCATTATTTTTCAAGTGGTGGTGTCTCCATATGAGTGAAAAATTCCTGAGAGGGATGATTAACAACAAACAAAATGACATAAAAACACAATATTGATTTGCATTAAGAAATATGCAGGGGATTTTTTCCATCATAAATCTTCTTCTCAAAAACAGCAAGGGCATTATTGTCCCCCGTTTTTGGGAAAGGGAGGGGACATTAAATCTCATTTGTCTGTCAGTCTGTCCATCTTATTGACAGCTAGTATGAGCACCTGTCACAATAAATTTAACCTTGGTCATAACTTTTGAATAATAAGAGATGGGGCTTTCATATTTCACATGTACATTACCTCAAAACTTTCTAAATATACTATGATTTTTTAAGCCAAGTGAGACCTTGACCTTAAAGTTTTACCTACTTTCCAAAAAATAACATTTTAAATTGATCATTTTGAAAGAGAAAAGAAAGGGCATTCAAATTATGCATGTTTATTACATGTGAAAAGACTTTTCTAAATGTATCATGACTTTTGACTCTGTGACCTTGACCTAGAAGTTTAACCTACTTTTCAAAAATATTATATTGTATATATAACTTTTGATTCAAAAGAGATAGGACTTTCATGTTTGACATGTACATTGCAACAAAATGTTTCTTAGCATGCTATGATTTTTCAACTTTGACCTAATTTTCAAAAATTGATACATGATAAGGTGCATATTTGACACACAATCTGCCATAAATCACTAAAACACAGAAAGCAGAGGACCACAATTCTTTGAGTTTGCTTGTATAATCTTGATAGATGGAAACATCCTCATATAATGTAGATTCAAGTTTTTTTTATGCCACACCATGATTAGGAATACATGTATAGTTTTTGTCATGTCCGTCCTCCACCCTTCCATCTGTCTTTCCATCGGGCTTAAAGAAACTTTCTCGATATTTTTTTATCAAAGTTCATATATTGATGCATACTGATGTAAATATCCAACTGCAGCAATATTTTTTGACTTTTACTTTTCCTTTGACCTTCACTTAACCTTTCTTTAAATTAGTGTTAGCTTTATTTTAAAGAAACCATTCAAGTTGTGTAATGAAACTTCACATGATGATACATACTGATGAAAGCTTTACAATGCTTCACTCTTTTTTACCTTGACCTTTCCTGTGACGTTGACCCCACTTTTCTTAAATTGATGTTTAGATCAGTTTTGAATAAACAATTCAAGATATATTTTTCAAACTTCATATGCTGATACATACTGCTAAGAGCTATTAATACATAAACTTATTTTGACCTTGAATTTTCCTTTGACCTTGACCTCACTTTTTAGAATATGTGTTTGTCTAAGTTTAAAATAAACCATTAATTATAGTTTTATCAAACTTCATAAGGTAATAGTAAATTTATACTTATGTAAGCTTTTCAACTGCAACAACATTTACAGTAGTCCCAACCTTTCCTTTGACCTCTCTTTTCTTAA
>NW_026935007.1:0-6200 GCF_032062105.1 Saccostrea cuccullata
GGAACAGTTGCTACCCAATTTTTTTTTATCGACTTAGGTCAATCGCGGCCGAGATTCGAACTCACGACCTCCCGAACACTTAGCGAGCGCTCTACCGACTGAGCTACCGTGAACGGTATATAGATATTTGATAAGTTACATGAAATGTATAGTTAATTCGTGGATTTGATGGTTTGTTGAATTATGTCTCTTTTAGTCGCTACATTGGAGGTGTTGATAAATCCCATCAGACTCCACTGAAAGAGGCAGTTGTCAATAACTTGTGTAAGTTATCGACACGTTTGTGGCTAGTGTGTCTCCCATTATTCTTCCCAATTCCTATATAGTCGTACTTGTATTTTTTCATAATTAAGGTCTTCCGTCTTCAGCGGAAGACCTTCTTGTTATTCTTAGGTTTCTTTTTCACTTTTATTATTATTATTCTTTTTTTTCTTACCGATTTTGTGCACGCGATTTCTCGAAAACGGCCTGATGGATTTCCATGAAACTTTCAGGACTTATATAACATAACTTGAACCTCATGCATTTTTTTCCGATTTGATGACGTCACTTCCGGTTTGGAGATATTGTCGATTTTATGATTTTTGAAGGGTCATGTTGTCTCCAGACTTTCTCAATAATGGCTTAAGATAGAAACATGAAACTTTCAGGTATGATAGACCAAAGTCTATAGATATGTATAACGTGTTTCATTTTTATCGGAAGTGCCGCACGTCGGCGCTCGCTATGGCCCAAAAATAGACGTATCGCGAATTTCAAAATTTTTAACACCTTTTCTACGATATCTTTTTACCTGGAAACATTTTGTTAAAACATATAGAACAAAAGAAGTGTAGAATTCCAAGATCTTTCAAATGATATCTTGCAAAAGGGGCTGGCCCCAAAAATCAGGGGCCTAAAGGTGCCGAAAGTTTTTTCTTTATATCTCAAAAAGTATTGAGAATTTGCAATACGTAAAAGAAGCAAAGTTGTTCAAAATGTCAAGCTGAATCTATTGGAGTCGTCAAAATATGTGCGGCGTCGTCACTTCCGGCCAAACCGGAAGGCACGCGAGTTCTCGAAAACGGCTCGCTCGATTTCCATGAAACTTTCAGGACTCATAGAGCATGAAAAAATCTAGATATACATTTTTTTGTTTTGATGACGTCACTTCCGGTTTTGAGATTTTCGCGTTTTAGTGATTTTCAGAGGGTCACTTTGTCCGGCAATTTTCTGAAAAACCACTCAACACAGAAGCATGACATTTTCAGTGATGCTAGAGCAACCTTTGGAGAAGTGAATTTTGTATATCACAACCACCGGAAGAACGAAGTGCCGACGCTCGCTATGGCCCGAAAATAGTCCTATCAAGAATTTCAAAATTTTTAACACCTTTTCTACGATAACTTTTTACCTAGAAATATTTTGTTAAAACATGTAGAACAAAAAAAGTATAGAAATTCAAGATCTTTCAAATGAGACCTCGAAAAAAGGGCTGGCCCTTAAAATTAGGGGCCGAGAGGGGCCAAGTGTTTTTCCTATATATCTCAAAAAGTATTTAGAATTTGTAATTCGTCAAAGTAGCAAAGTTGTTCAAAATGTCAAGCTTAATCTATTAGAGTCGACAAAATACGTCCGGCGTCGTCACTTCCGGCAAAATCGGAAATGATAGAAAAACATGTTTTTCTGCCGTTCTTGACAATTTTTTGGGTGACATATGTCTCTGGGAGCATAAAAAATAGTTTTTCCGTCCGTCGTCGTCACTTCCAGTCAAACCGGAAGTAGCAAAAAATGGCTTATTTTGAAGGTTTTGATGCAAAATTGAAATTATAAAGTCACTGGAGACTACTTAGCTCAATGCTTTCTTTTGTTCCGTCACTTCCGGCACTTCCGGTCAAAACCGGACGGAAGACCTACTCGTTGCTTTGCAACGAGCTTTGCTCTAGTATATATTTATATCCTTATAGTGGATACATTAAAACATGGGTATCTCTAATTTTTTAATATATTTCATTAATTTGTTTGGCATTCTAATAAATCTCTATAAAGGATAAACAGTTTGTGGTTATATTTGCAAAAAACAAAACAACAAAAACAAACAAATAAACATGGAAAAGTAGACTCATGGATAGAGAAAATAAAATATACAGAAAAAAAATATACAATGAACAACCTACAAATTCAAAAGAAAATGTGGGATGCGCAAATCAGATTGACGACTATGTACATAGTAAAAATGTATCTGTGATTGCATTGTGAGGCTAGTAAGAATTTTTAATGTAATCAGTAATTATTCATCGTTATAATTTCCGTAAGGAACAAGATATAATATCAAATACCTGTACTTGACATTCACTCTTCACAATATCTTTCAGGGCACTATACGGAAACAGAATATCCACAATAGAGGACAATGCATTCAGCGGTTTGACAAAATTAAAATACATGTAAGTTGGTCATTATCAATTCCCCAACCCTTTACATCTCAAACATTCATTTATTCAATGATATAACAAGATTAGAGAGAAATTAAGCTTGTTGATTTAAATATTTTTCTATCATGTCAGTCTTCCATACTATAGTCCTTGTTTTCGTTCTATATTGATGTTTTTTTTTTTTTTTTTTTTTTGTGTTTAAAGAGCAAACTTTCTCATTTATTTAACTTAAAAGGGGTGTGTTTCACGTCCATTATTCATTAATTCATTCATCATAAACTCTTCGCATTTAATAAAGCGTAGACTGTCCCATCGTGTTTTACATGTACCGATTAAATTCCATGTTCGCATTGCGAATCTAGACGAAAATATACCTGAAATAGTTCAAACTTATCTGTATTTTCTTTCTTACTAAAATAAACTTTCAAGGAAATTTTATATAATGATTTTCTTGAAAAAATAAAATTGCTCTTGACATTTTCTTTTTTTTTCAGATATCTGTTCGATAACGAAATAACATCAATAAGCAACCGCACACTTACTGGTTTGACGAACTTAGAGTTACTGTAAGTTTTATATCTACCAAAGTAGCACAAAACGTTTTTATAACATTTTATTCCGGTTGTAAGGATGTTATTCCAAAACGTTTTTGACCTAACGTTTGTAAAATGTTTTAATAACGTTTAAGCTACATGTAGGTTATAAGGACGTTTTTAGAAAATGTTTCTCAAAAACATTTAAAAGATATTTTTCATAACTTTTAATTCTGGTAGGAAGTTTTTTAGAAACATTTTTGCATAACATTTTTATGATATGAAGAATCCTTTTCATTATTTATATATTTATTATTTTTATTATTTAAAAAGCATGGTTAAAAAAATGTTTTCACATTCCATTGTTTGGGAAAAAAACTATTTTAAAAAATCACAATATTTTATTAAGAATGCACACACTGTGTAGTGTATGAATTATGTTACGTTGGCTCAAATTTTTTAAAATATTTATTTTTAGATTGAATGAAAATTATTATAAATTCTGGTTACAGATGTTAACAGAAAACATGGATATAACCTTGTTTTCAAATGTTTGGAAAACATTGTTTAAACTTTATATAAACAACAAATATCTATGATTCAAATCTTAAAAAAAACATTTATCATTTACTTTTTGTTTGTTTGTTTGTTATAAATTACTTATATGTCCTAAGCATATAGAGGAATTAAATATTTAGACAAAAGTTTTATTTAATCTGTTCTTCTTATTTTATTGTTTCATTTCAAAGTCCTAAAAACATTGTGAAAAAATTATAAAATGCCGTTTTAAAATATTTTTTCTAAGATGTAATGTGGTGCAACAAAGTTATGAAGTGCATTTATTTACTTACAAGTGTTGTTTCCTCTCCGATAACATGGTTATCAAAGAAGAAGGTATGGTTTCCATACAAATTGATTTTCTAAAAAATGAAACTGGTGTAAAAGTTCAAAACTTATGCTTTTTAAATAATTGAAATTCAATGCAGAAAAATCATACAAGTCATTTTTCTCACATGTGTTTTTAAATGCTAATTATGACGTCATAAACATGTGCATTTTCCCGTATTTTCTTAAAAAGTTGCAGAAGACACCAATCTTCAATGGAATTTTCTTTTAGATAACATTGTCCACAGGCATCGCCCACAAAGATCTTGAGATATGTGATTTATTATTCAATTTTGCACAAAATATCAAAAAATTAACGTGGGCGACGGCTGTGGACACTGTTTTCTAAAGGAAAATCACCCTTGAAATGTGCCATTTTGAGGCTTTCTTCTGTTGAAAATAGAGAAATGCCTCACATTAATGACATCATATTTGCAGAATGGTAAACCTTCATGCCATATTCTTTCATGATTTATCAGAGTCATTTATTTAACTAATATTCAAGCCAGTTTCAAAACTTTTTGAAGTCATTCCATTTTTAGGGCACAATAACGCTAAAACCATACCTTCTTCTTTAAATTGAGTGACACAGCGGAATGCCGACTGAGAAATCACATTAATTTTCGTGGTTTTCGAGGCATGGGTAGACCCACAAGTTCATGACCAGCGCTGAATGTAAATTTTTATATGCATTACTTCAAAATATTTTCTAACCACGAAATCAAATCCTCACAAGCCAATATTTTCCTTAAAGGTTCATAGTGTAAGAAAACAGAGAAAATCCACGAACTTGAATCATTTCGTTTATGTAAAAGAATGCAAATATTATGTAAATGAAACCTTGACTTGTAGATTTCCATTGCTTTTCTTTACTTTTCACATTTATCTATCACATCGTTATTAGAATCTCTATCATTGTTAAATAATTTCTACGCAGAGAGAGAGAGAGAGAGAGAGAGAGAAAGAAAGAGAGACAGACAGACAGACAGAGAGTATGTCCAAACTTTTAATCATCACGAACTAAGCATAAGTTAATAGTTTATTATTTACTTTTCGTGATACATATTTCAATAAAAATATTTTAGGTTGTAAATTTCTTGGCATATGCACATATTCAAATTGGTGCAGTGAATATATTACCAGGTATGGATAAGATTACAGTGTTCGAAATGTTTTTCTCGACATTCATCACGTGCATGGGAACATGCTCAGCATAGTCTCTGACCCGGGCATTTGTTCTATTCCAATTATATCTTATATTTTATATAATCTTGATTTGTGATCTTGACAAAAAAATCATTGGTGGTTGGTTCAATATCTCTGGGACTTACCGTTTAATTTTTTTTTAATTCTTTGTTAACATTAAAAATGTTCAGCGGCAATCTTTCATTTAAATATCCTTTTAACTGTAATATACTATATTTGGATTCATTCTTTGATTGACGCAGATAAAAGAGACTGCTGTAGGTTCGTAATTCAAAATATTTATGGAATGTCTATTCTTCAAACTATAATATTCGGCGAACTCACTCTTTATTGTTTACAGTTTATAAAGCGTTGATTATCCCAAACCCGTTTATACCGCGTTAATTTAATATATTTGCATTGTGAGGGTAATAAAATTTTTGATGTGATTATTCGTATTTTTTGCAACCTGATGAATTTGTAAGGATTTTCTTAGTGTTTTTAATCAATGTTTTTTTTCAGTAACTATCCATCATAGTATAATATCCTATGTTTGATTCAAAAATGACAAGAACGATAACAGCATTTCCAGATTTTTTTTCATTAATATTTCCCCGAACCTGAAAAAGGAACAGTATAATACATGTAACTTACTTGATTCATTTGAAAAATGTGAAGAGTATATACATAGAACAATCTAAGGATCAAAAGGAAGAATTGGTTTATTGTATGATACGTAGTTTAGATGTCCGAATAAAGAAATTGAGGCTATACCTGTTAATATTTGATATACCTGAATCGTGAGACTGGTTAGAGTTATTATCAAATACTTAGACTTGACATTCACTCTTTACAATATCTTTCAGGAAGCTAGAAAACAACAGAATTACCACAGTCGAAGACAACGCATTCAACGGTTTGACTAAATTAAAGAGACTGTAAGTTTGTAATTCAGAATTAGTTGAAGGATACTAATACTCTAAAATATAATATCCCGTTTATGGATTCATTCAATGATTGGCAAAATAAGAGAGAGTTTAAATTTGTTCTTTAAAATATCGTTGGGATATCAATAGCCAAACTAAAATTTCTCTTAAATTCATTCACCATTAACGCTTCAAAATTTATAACGCGTAAACTGCCCCACCATGTTCATACTGACCTTAATGTTGCTGTTTAAGAA
>NW_026935008.1:0-6118 GCF_032062105.1 Saccostrea cuccullata
GATATTTTGGATAGTTAAAGTAAAATTCTAAAACTCAAAGTGTTTTGGTTTGAAATTAGAACATTTAAATCAAATTTCCTAATTTATAAAAATCTATAACGTTTCAGAGTTGGACTTTAGAAGTTTGAAGTAGATTTTAAATCTTCAAAAGACAAAATATGTTACTGAACTTTGCACAGTTAAGCGTAAACTTTCTGAACAAACGGTCAATTATAAACCCAAATGTTTAAAATACAGAAATTGTTTTTAGAAATTTGAGTTTTGAACATTTAAGGTAAAAATATAAAACATTAAATTTTTAAAAACTGTTTGGAAATTTTAAAAAACTAAATTTTTGAACTGAGATATTGAATTTCAATGTACCAAATCGGTATGAGTTTTTGAAATTTAGAAATTTCAACTAATATATCAATATTCTAAAGCTCTAAATCATTTTAGATATTTGGATTGTTAAGTGTTACACGGACCATTTGTAGAATTCTTTGATTAACATAACACAATGCTTTTTTTTAGGTTGTTAGCTAGTGGATAGTTGTTGCATATGTTGCAGATAAAAATATTATACATAACCCGCGCAAGTGCAATAGCTGAAACGTCAATTCCCTTACTGACAATGTCTAATCTGCTCAGTGTATGCTCAACAAACTCACTAGTCATTTTGTGCTCAATGATTTGTGCAGAGTCTAACAAATTGAACACATACGTTTTTGTGTAAACACGGCACTAGAGCTCTGCTATTGTCAATGTTTACTTTTTACAATTTGTGTTCAGTATGTTAAACTCTGCAACCATCATTAATCACGGATTTTTCTCAAATATTAAGGATAAAGTTTGATTTATGGAAGTGCAAGGATGTATCAATCACACCCGTCATGTTAAAGGAAAAATTCAAAGTAGGAGTTTAAGGTACAAGAAAACAGAATTAGTAGTTTGTCCCTTGATTAATACTTGTATTTCGTTACTTGATTTACCAATTCACCAAGTACCTTTCTGATAAACTATAATAAACAGTATTGAGAAACTTTGTAATGAAAGTACTTTAAAAATTCATACACAGCTTCTGCTGTGCAGTTCTGTCCTGGAGTAAACTTGGCGAAATGCAGACCAACCCCTTTTCCTTCAATTGAACAACAAAATTTTGGTTCAACCATCGTCCGTTCGAGTAAAGAATCATTTTATGAAATTACTCCTCTTTTCTGAAAATTTGGTTGCTTTCAAGTCGTATTCCTGCTCCTGTAGTAGAATTGTAGTAGTGGTGCTAATGCTAATCATTAAAATCAAAGGTTCAAAAAGTTTGGCGATCATACAAACGTTTTCTTAAGAAATAAACAATTATGTTAAAAGGCTTTCTGGGAAATGAACTTAGTTGGTCACATGATCAAATGCTGTGAAACCAAAAGGGCTTCTCAGTAGATTTGATTACGTACCGATTGAGTTCATTTCCCAGTGAACTTTTTAAAAATTGTTGTTTCTTACTTATATTTACATTTGAGAAGAATAAATTTCTAGTAAAACCTCATTTATTACACGACCGGGTCGTCTTATTGCTTTGTTGTGACGCGCAAAGGTCTACTTGTTTGGTCTTGAAAGTTCATTTCACTCCAAGATTTGAATTTTTATATTCATATTGAACAGTTCAGTTCAGGAATTCTCTGTTTATAAATGAAAGAACAATATCGCTGCTGAGACTAATCTTAGTTTTAAAAATATTTGAACTCAAAAAAAAAAAACCCACACATACACAACTGAAAAGCGGTGGTATCGCCTGTTTTAGTTTACATAATTCCAAAAAAAATTCAGGTAAGTGCGGCTTTAGGATAATTACAGTATTCAATACATTTTTCACATCGAAAGACGATCTATTGTACCTCTGTTGATTGACAACTATCCATATCTTTCAATCATTTTATCTTTTTCATCGCTATTACCTAAAAATATCCCGAAACCAGTTGTATCGTGACAGAAATATGTAGGCAAAATATAATCTCGTTGTGTGATTCGGTCGCGCTATGACCTCTGACCAAAAGTAAGTTCATACAGAATATTTTCTCTTCAATTGGTTCATTTAAGAAAAATATTAGCAAATGCAAAAATTGCAAGATTTTTTTTGTTTTTAGTAAAAAATCCTCATATAAGGTCACATAAGTTTGAGACCATGAAATTCACCATCATCATTTGTATTCTTATAATTGTCTTTTGTTGCAAACTTAACAAATTTATAGATATTTGCATAACTACTTGTATTTCAGACTCAGTATTTCAGAAGAATGAGTAAGTTGAGTATAATGTGGTTTCTCAGGCTATATGAAATGTTTCCTTCAAAATAACAGAACTTTTACACAGGAGTGGTTATGTTTAAAAATGTTTTGAATTTTTTAAATATATGATTAAATAAGCTCTATTTTTGGGCCTAATATATTGTAACTTTGGTTTAAAATTCATAATTTATTTCATATATCATATAAAGAATAAAACATATCCCAAGAAATGGAATATTTCACTTGAAAATACATATATATACGTAATTGCTCTGCTTAATAAAACATATAAAAAGTAATGAGTTATAAAATACACTTTTATATTGATATAGAATAAGATAATGATCTGTAGAGGTCTAAGACATACGTTCAATTGTTGTTATTCTTTTGGTCATTTTCTTTCAATAAATTTGAATTATCATCTTCTTTCAAGTATCTGTTTTCTTTTTATTTTGAGAAAAAATTATTCCAAGTTGGATTTATAAGAACTATGTATGTCCCATGATCATAAATTTGTACTAGTCCATGTACTGGATGTTTAATTTACAAGTCACAGACTTCTTTCAGTATTGAAATATGAATTTAAATTCTTTCCGTGACTTATACTTGGCAACCATCAGAGTCTATAACGAATAATTTCAGCTCTCAACATTGCTGGATCTACATTTAAATTTGTAGAGGGAATATGACTCGAGAGTAGGTTCCCCTCTGCTTTTGGTGTTTGAAGTTTCAAGACTAATGATATTTCTTGAATGGTTGGATGACAGATGAAATCTGATGAAAGAAAGATGATTTGGGGTTATAATACAATGGTAATTTTTGTGGAGTGAAGACAGAAAAATTATGTTTGGTGTGATGAAAGAACAATACTGTATTTCATTGTTGGATGTTTGGCTATTGATTATAATATGTGATGGCAGGATGGAATTCGATATGTGATGCTAGAATAATGATGTTAGTAAGATGTTTAGTGTAATGGCAGCTAAGACAGTGTTTGGTGTGTGATATAAGTATGATATTGAGTGCATGATTGTAGCTAAGGCGGTATTTGATGTGGGATGTTAGGACGATGTTTGATGTATGATAGTAATGCGGTGTTTATTAATATGTGATGGACTGGTGATGTCTGATGTGTGACGGTGGAATAGTTTTTGATGTGAAATGATAGGATAGTGTTTGGGTGTGATTGTTGGATGGTGTTTGATGTCTGATGGACGCGGATGGTGTTGATGTTTGACCGTGGATGGTTTTTAAATTCAAGAAGGCGTTTTGTGATTAGTTGTGTGTTAGAATCTCGTTTAATGTGTGATAGTAGGATATATACTGTTTGTAGTGTGCCCCCAACTACCCCGGGGTCATGATTTGCACAATTCAGAATCTACACTACCCCAGTATGCCCCCCCCCCCCAAAGTTACAGCTTTTAAGCCCTGTTATTCTTTTTTTTTTTTTTTTTTTTTAACAATTTTATTTCCCAGACCTAATCTATAACAACATATAAACTAACATTACTAGAAAAAAAATAAGGCAACTGCCAGGGATGGGGCCCTGACTAAGCTCCTTCTAAACAATGATATTGTTGTCCCTATGACATCACGCAGGATGTTATAAATTATATAGAAAAAAATTAAAGTACAATTATTTTTGAAAAATATATTTATACAGTATACATTATGAAATAAGATAGATATAATTTCAGTGTAGCTGTCAACCGAGGGAGCCACAAATACGTTTCACAGTCCATTTACTCCCCCCTTTTTGACAGCACTACGGAAAACAGTCCCTTCCCAGTAGTATTTAACCAAGAATATAATTTTCACATTAGTTTTAAAAGATTTTCAAAAATCCTTAGCTCAGTGTTAACAAATAGAAAGCGTAATACAGAAGTGTAGAAACAAATTGATTTTTTTTACATGATTGTATAAATTATATTCAGTTTCACTTAAAGACTCTAATCTACATAACATTTCATGTTTATAGATTCTATATGCCACATACGTAATAAGTAAATTAAGAGATCAAGTTTTATCTTTTTTTCATGGAAAAACCCAACAACAATATGTTTCCACTGAATTTTAAATGATAAAAAAACTGCTTATAGTATTCCATATATTAGACACATTATCACATTAAAAAATCAGATGTTTTGCATTCTCTATTTTGTTACAATGTATACACATAGGAGATATATCTTTTGTTTGTTGGAGGGTGTTTGATGTCTGATGGACGCGGATGGTGTTGATGTTTGACCGTGGATGGTTTTTAAATTCAAGAAGGCGTTTTGTGATTAGTTGTGTGTTAGAATATCGTTTAATGTGTGATAGTAGGATATATACTGTTTGAAGTGTGACCCCAACTACCCCGGGGTCATGATTTGCACAATTCAGAATCTACACTACCCCAGTATGCTCCCCCCCCCCAAGTTACAGCTTTTAAGCCCTGTTATTCTTGAGAAGAAGATTTTCAAAGATTTTTTAAAATATATTTATAAATGTAAAACTTTGATTTCATATTGTAGATCGATCCTACCCGTAGGGGTCATGATCTGAAGAATAAAAATTCTACACTATATCCAAAAATGCTTACAAGAAAGTTTCAAGTTTTCTGGCCCATTGGTTCTAGAGAAGATTATTTTTACCCACCCCCACCCTATTTTTTTTTTTATTTTTCTTGATTAGCTCCCCTTGTAAGGGGATTTGGCCCTTCATTTTTCTAAATTTAACTCCCCTTCACCTAAGGGGGATTATTTTTTGTACATGTACTAACTTTCTTTAAATTGACTTAGTGGTGCTTGAGAATTAAGAAGTTGAAATTAAATATGAAAAGTTTAAAGACGAAGAAGGAGAGACAAACGATTAACAAAAGGTGATCAGAAAAACTCACTTTAAATTTTAGCTCAGATGTAAACAAGTCTCTATCATTTCAGCGACTCCAGTGGCTGGAATTTGAATTGTACAGTCGTCGAACAAATTAGAATTTTTCCCGTGTCGTACTAAAGTGTTCAAATAAAATCATTTCAAAATAACTAGATCTGAAGAAATTAGTAATGTTATGTTGTTGATTATTCAAGCTCAAAAGTCCATTAAACATTACAAACCAAGAGTGAAGCAAACATGGACTTCCAAAACATCAGAGGTTGGATCAGCTACCATGGAGGAGTGAACATCCCCTGCCACCGGTCTCATCCGCTGTGTGCTCTTGCCATGATCGGGAAATAAAGGGAAATCAAAGTACTGAAAGTACTGAATGAGATTTACGTCCTCCAGAAAAATGTGAAATTCACCCCCAAGTAACTGGCATATACAAAAATTTTAATCTTGGAGAACCCCCAATGAAAACCACTGGAATGAAAAAAAATAAGTGACCAACACGAGAATGCTTTTTGTAACTTATTTGATGTATAAAAAGTGAATTATAGTTATCCTTCAGTACCCGTCACCATAAGAGAAAAATACCTCGCATTTCTCTTCAAATTATATTTTGATTTGTGTCTTATTATACAGTAGCTGCAGATCTGTAGCTCTTCGAGAAAAAAAAATTCACAGACCGGAGAGCTACAGTGTCACCCATTGAAAAACTGTTTATTTATTGCGCCACTGTTTCCACAACAAAACGTTCCTTATAATTGTTTTTAATAGCCCTCCTAGTCCTGAAATTGAGATCATCAAACATATCGTCTAGTATTTATAATGCAATTTTGGTTTGCAAGATAATTCAGTCCAACGCACTTCGTGCGGATGTCAACTATGAGAGTACTTCATAGAGGAGTAAGGAATTTTTTTAAATGTATCTTTTTGCAATTGAGGTAAGAATTTGGAAGAACTAATCCAGAACTAAGCACAACTTTTTGTGCCCAATAAAT
>NW_026935009.1:0-6131 GCF_032062105.1 Saccostrea cuccullata
TTCAAACAGATTGTATTAATTTGTAATAATTTGTTTTACTTATAAAAATTTTAGCGATGTATCATGTAACATGTAACCTTAACAAACGGGTTATGAATACATAACAGTGAAGCAAAATAACGGAATGTTTAATTTTTCCCCAAAAGCCAATAAACATATGATCGATCTGTTTTATTCTCAATCATAAAATATCATACAAAGTGGGACAGTCACTGTACAATGTATGTGAGCATCCTTACTGTATAATTAATGACAAAATTTACAAGTCTCCATAGAGATAGAGCAGACACAGAAAAATGGGGGCAAATTTTTCCTACTTTTTTGCGTACAACACATGAAAAAGTGTTAAAAATAACAAAATAAATTGAGAAGCTCAAGCTCTGTCTTCAAAATATTCATTTTAAATCAACAGCTAAAAACTAATTCCGGAAGAAGTGGCCAAGTCAAATACTCTGTGTCTGTCATTTTTATACTAAATTTCACTTCATGTATTTATCAATATCCTTGGCAAGCTATCAAAGATTATGTACAGTTCTTATTACTTACACAGAAAAGTGCAACAAAGACGATGTATTTTCCTACAACTTACATCATCTACGGAAGTGAAAAAGATGTAATAATATATACTTCTTTAATTTAAATATGGTTATAGTTTGTAAGTGGAAACACGTTAAACTGTCCTTGACAGCATCTATCGATGTGTTCGCTGAGTTTGATTTTACTGTACTCCAGAAATTGAATATGTTGTTTATGCACCCGAATTCTGGCTCTCAATGTTGTCCCTGTTTCACTGATGTAGGATTGGTTGCATCCTCCACAAGTAATAACATACATTTAATTTTGGGACTCACATGTTATGTCGGAATTTAAAAAAATCTTTTTCTCTGAAATTAAATGACGTTCCTTGTCTTAAAACAAAACATGTGCCACATCGCGAATCCTTACACTTCGTCACGGATTTGGTAGATTCCTTATTTTGGAAGTTTATAAATATAATCGAAATAAACAAAAAAAAACAGCTTAGTTAAATATCCGAACAATGTAGATTTATAACGTATTTAAATAACAGTAACTGATGGTAAAATAATATGTTACTTATCCCCTTTCTGGCGTGCTGAAAAAAGGACTGAGTTCAATGATAGAAAATTAAAAAAAAACAATTTTGCGAAAGTCATTAAAGTTACCATACAGATAGAATATCAAGTTATAAATCAAATTCACCGCAGGTTAATGAAGAGGAAATGTTAAGGTTTCGTCAAAGGTCAACATATCAAAACATTTATTTTTACAATAGTCCCAAAACTATGTGAGGTATACAGTTAAAACTTTTACAGTTTATAAATATTTCATTGATTAACAAATAGAAAGTATCACCTGATAAAAAAAAAAAAACTTGGAAAAAATATTAATTGAATTGGAAAGCCTCTGAAAAGTTGTTTTTCCTGTTGATTTTGACTTGACAGTGAAAGTACACTGCAAATGGCGGATTCTATAGGGGTTTTGTCTTTATACATGTCATGCTTTCAATAACAGCCTTTCAGAGACCATTCACGTCCAACTTGCCCTTCGATAATAAACATACATTGTTTTTGCAATGATGGTTTTCACAAAAAAGATAGAACTAAGCAGGGGCATTTTTCTTTAAATATGCACATTTTCTGATATAATTTTTCTCAAAAACTATCTTATTAAACATATCTTTATCAAGTGATACTTTCTATATCTATTAATCAATGAGATATTTACAAACTGTAATGGTTTTGACTTTATACCACACATAGTTTTGGAGCTATTGTAAAGATAATTTTTCAAACATGTCAACCTTTGACGAAACGTTAAATTTATTTCTAGATAAGATTTTGGTAAAAATATCTAAATTATTACGTGTGTTGTAAAGCGAATGAAAGTTAATCAAAGATGAATAAAAATAAATATATATACTTTAAGCTTGTAGCTCTTTTTCGGTATTTTTGTACCTACCAAATGACAAAAAAAATAAATATAATAACTTAACAAACATGGCATAATCCAAAAGTATAAAATGATGAAAGATGATAACAGGCAGGGTATTTCTTTTTACAAAGGCAATAATTCGGGATAAATCTCGAATAATGTCTCTTATACTTCCACAAATGCATCTGATAAAAACAATGGAAATATATTTTATGTGAGTCACAAAACACCTATCTTTCTGTTTATTGGGTGACCGTAAATATATATCTGCATGTACATGTATTTACCATAAATAGAGGAAATTCGGATTAGGGGAAAAAAAACGATCGTTTTTGTAAGTAAGTCAGATAGAACTATAAAACAGATAATATTATGGAGATTTATTGACAATAGGAGCATGTTGTCTGGAAAATTTTAACATGTTGGGAAATTAAATTTATAACAAAAAACAAATGAAAATACCGATTGTGCTTGTCGTGTATTGCGTGTGTACTTATATTTTTTTTACTAGCCCGACGGGTTACCTCCTTGCAGAAAACAACTAGCCCGATCCCCCAAAATGGTAGTCCAGGGGGTTGGGAGATGCCCCTGGTACATACGAACAGTTACACAGGCAACTTGCAAAACTTCAGACTGCTTCAAAGTACCAACAAACTAACTAAATCCGTGCATCTGTCATACAAAATTATGCGTTACGTGTAAAAAAAAATTGTATTCGGATATTTTTGGACGCGGGCGCGTTTTTTTATTTTTATAATATTATAATTAGCGGCGAATCCGACGAACTATATTAGAAATTGTTAAAGCCTAAACGATCACGATCCTTTGCAGTTGGTCGAAAAATTTTTCCCCGACAAAACCATTGTTTTGCTTCAGTGAAATAATCTGGAGAGGGACGTTAAACAGTATACAGTCAATCAATCGAAGTTTAAGTTTGTCTTCTGATGCTGACATTGAATCATTAAGATCGCCCACACGTGTCTCCCAAACGTCACTGTGGTCTTTCCCTAATGCAGAATAGAAGAAATAGTCTGATTTGGCATGTGCTTTTTCAGTACTGTCTAACTGTTTTCGAAACTCTGAAAACGAAAAGATACACAGTGATAAACATATTTTAAAATATACACTAGTATGTATTTACACTTTAAACGGCTAATTCAGTACGTTTATTTCTCTTGTGTTTTCTCTTTTTTTTGTTGTTGTTGTCGTTTTTTTTTTCTTTTTTTGGGGGGGGGGGGGGAGGGTGGTGATTCCAGTCACATCTTTGCCAGAACTAAGGCTTGAAAATTAAAACAAAAAGCATGCGCATGGCATTTGAAGTGCAATTCTCTGATTTGTAAAATGAAATTAAAACCAGAAGTCTCTATCGAGACTGAAGCTCTACTGGTTTGTACTTGTAGCAAAGGAAGAGAAAAGTACTTAAGTAGTTGGGAATTGAAACTTAACAACAGCAATAAATAGAATAATGATCATTGATAAGGTCTTCTTATGTTCTTAAGTGTTTACTACTTGTGTGCCAAGTTATATTGAAATCAGACCAAAACTGTAGGAGGAGTAGCATTTTGAAACAATTTCACAGAAATTTCTATTTTTAGTAACCACGGCAACATCGTTTCTCAAAATTAAAAACCGATATACAGAATTATGTATCTTAGTGTAGTCTACTTGTGTGCCAAGTTATATTGAAATCAGACCAAAACTGAAGGAGGAGTAGCATTTTGAAAGATTTTCATAGAAATTTCTATTTTTAGCAACCACGGCAACACCGTTTATCGAAATCAAAAACCGATATACAGAATTATGTATCTTAGTGTAGTCTACTTGTGTGCCAAGTTATATTGAAATCAGACCAAAACTGTAAGAGGAGTAGCATTTTGAAAGAATTTCACAGAAATTTCTATTTTTAGTAACCATGGCAACACCGTTTATCGAAATCAAAAACTGATACACAGAATTATGTATCTTAGTGTAGTCTACTTGTGTGCCAAGTTATATTGAAATCAGACCAAAACTGTAGGAGGAGTAGCATTTTGAAACAATTTCACAGAAATTTCTATTTTTAGTAACCACTGCAACACCGTTTATCGAAATCAAAAACTGATGCACAGAATTATGTATCTTAGTGTAGTCTACTTGTGTGCAAAGTTATATTGAAATTAGACCAAAACTGTAGGAGGAGTAGCATTTTGAAACAATTTTACAGAAATTTCTATTTTTAGTTACCACGGCAACACCGTTTATCGAAATCAAAAACCGATATACAGAATTATGTATCTTAGTGTAGTCTACTTGTGTGCAAAGTTATATTGAAATTAGACCAAAATGTAGTAGGAGTAGCACTTTGAAAAATTGTTTACAGACAGACAGACGGACGGATGCCGGACGCATTACTATCGCATAAGCTCTTCTGGTCTCTGACCAGTAGAGCTAAAAAACGTACGGGCACCCACACTATATTCTTGCAAGGAACTTAAGTAGCACACACACACAAAAATCCCCATAGGATGTTTAAAATACTTTCTTTTTAATAAGAATGTCATTTGAAAACATGACCGTAACATCCGTGTCAATACCGTACCAAAATTCTGTTATGGTTAATGACCGTTTCGGTAATGACATTTTCAAATTATTTTCCTAATGGGCTGCCTTATTTGGAAGATATCGTATATTCTAGAAGGTCATTGCTAAGATTACCAAAGAAATATCTATACACATTTATTTTTTTCCCCACCTCGTATACACATTTTTGCTACTCTGCATACGGTTCTGAAGTTTAATTGAGGTACGGGAAAAACTTCTATACTTACGTGTTAATAGTTCATCATATGTTTCCTCCTTCCTTTCCTTATTTGCCGCCATCCAAAGTTAGTCAGGTTGAACTTACCTCCTTTGTAGAAGATCGCATTATAAGTTTGACAACTCGCTCGTGATTTCAAGATTTTATTGACGTTCGAGCGAATCAGGGACATCAACATCCAAGAAAATTTAAAGTATTTCCGACTTCTAAGATAGTTTGTGTAACTGTTTATCCAATAAGATGGCAACATGTACAAAAAAAATATTTATTGGTTTTAAAGGATACATTAATCAGAAAGAAAACCAACCGGAATACAGTGACTAGATTTGGGACAAAACCGAATTTCAATACTGCAAAATAACTTTACATTATTTGAATACATTTCATAATTTATATTTTATTTTTTCTCATTACTTAATGGAAAAAGAGCTTAAAATACAAATTAATAAGAAAGTTTATTTAATTTGATCCATTATAATATCAAAATATTTTCAAACATCCAAGGGACATGAATTCTCGTGGATTTGTAGAATGACCCGCGTAAATTTTATGGGGCCAGGACACAGTTTCAACTCATTTAAAAAAAACAATTTTAATGTTTACAATTCCTATCTAAGACATCACCTAGTGATAAGCAAACGTTTGATCAACATTTGTTGATTAACCAACAAATACAGTACTTAGAGTTCTTCATATTGTAAACAAGGCTCGTGCCTTGTTTTTGTTAGCTCTACTGGTCAGAGACCAGAAGAGCTTATGCGATAGTAAGGTGTCCGTCGTCCGTCCGTCTGTCTAGTTGTCTCTGTCCCTCTGTAAACAATTTTTCAAAATATTACTCCTCCTACAGTTTTGGTCTGATTTTAATATAACTTGGCACACAAGTAGACTACACTAAGATACATAAAATAGTGCATTGGATTTTGATTTCGATGAACGGTGTTGCCATGGTTACTAAAAATAGAATTTTCTGTGAAATTCCTTTAAAATGCTACTCCTCCTACAGTTATGACCTGATTTCAGTATAACTTGGCATACAAGTAGACTAGACTAAGTACACAAAATAGTGCATCGGTTTTTGATTTCGATGAATGGTGTTGTCATGGTTACTAAAAATAGAATTTTCTGTGAAATTCCTTTAAAACGCTACTCCTCCTACAATTTTGATTTGATTTCAATATAACTTGGCACACAAGTAGACTACACTAAGATATATAGGGGAAAATGCATCGGTTTTTGATTTCGATGAATGGTGTTGCCATGGTTACTAAAAATAGAATTTTCTTTGAAATTCCTTTAAAACGCTACTCCTCTGACAATTTTGATCTGATTTCAATATAACTTGGGATACAAGTAGACTACACTAAGATACAAAAATAGTGCA
>NW_026935010.1:0-6256 GCF_032062105.1 Saccostrea cuccullata
TTTAGCCCCCAAAGGTTACTGTTATAATAAAATATATTATAACTAAAAAGATTTGAAACAGAAAATGTTTATTTTCAAATGAAAGTAAGAGTAAGACTTAACATTTAGCTTGTTTACAGTTCCTGTTTTGATTCCAAGAATTATAGATGAGGGAAGTTTTGAAATATATGTCTTCTAAATGAATACATTGGGCTCACTGTTGGTCTGATCGGTCGCAAGGGGCCGCTATTTCCTCCAAGGCACCTGATCCCTAATATGATATGGCCTTTTTCTTATATCTATGCCCTTTACTAGCTCCTTTGGTCAAAGACCAGAAGAGCTTATTCGATAGTAATGCGTCCATCGTTCGTCTGTCTGTATGTATGTCTAGCTGTCTGTCTGTCTGTCTGTAAACATTTTTTTAAAATGCCACTCCTCCTACAGTTTTGAACTGATTTCAATATAACTTGACACACATGTAAAATATTTAAAGATACATGATTCTGCGCATCGGTTTTTTAATTTCAATAACGGCGCTGCCGCGGTAACTAAAAATAGAATGTCTGTGAAATGCTTTCAAAATGCTACTCCTCCTACAGTTTTGGTCCGATTTAAATATAACTCCACACACATGTAGACTATACTAATGCACATAGTTCTTTGTATCTGTTTTTAATTTCAATGAACGATGTTGCCGTGGTTACTTAAAATGAAAATATTTGGGAAAACTTTCAAAATGCTACTCCTCGTACAGTTTTGGTCTGATTTCAATATAATTTGGCACACTAGTACATGTAGACTATACCGAGATGCATAATTCTATGCATCGGTTTTTTGGTATAGATGAACATCTCGCCGTGGTTACTAAAAGTAAAAATACTTGTGAAATGCTTTCAAAATGCTTCTCCTCCTACAGTTTTGGTCTGATTTCAATATAACTTGGCATACAAGAAGACTGCACTACGAAGCATACTTTTTTGCATCAATTTTTGATTTCGATGACAATGGATACAAAATATAAATTCTGTGAAATGCTACTTCTTCTCTAGTTTTGATCTGATTTCAATATAGCTTGGTACACAAGTAAACTACACTTAGAAACATAATTCTGTATATCAATTTCTGATTTCAGTTCACGGTGTTGCCACGGTTACTAAAAATATAAAATTTTCTTAAATTATCAAAATAAATGCAAATACACTGTACAAATAGTTTTAGTTTGACTATAATACAATGTGGCATGCAGATAGACTACACTAAGATACGTTATTGTCTTTATTGCATTTTTTAAATTCATTTTGATGAATGATGTTGCAATAGTAAGGAGAATTGAATTTTTTTTTTTAATTTTATTAAAAGCTATTCCTTCAGTTGTAGTTTATTTCAATTTTGCCACAAAAAGTGAATAATCTAGGATCATTTTTCTATTTATTGCTGTTTTATAGTTTCAAGTCTCAAAGGCTACCTTTTTTTTGTTATAAGTATAAACCAACAAAGCTACATGTAAAGTCTCGACAGAGACTTCTGGTTTTTCATTTTCACAATAATTATGTAACTTTTAACGTCGTTATCAAAAATGTGATTATTCCTATTTTGAAATAAACCCTTTATGTTAAGCTGTGCTTTTGGTACCACTACAAAAAGTAAACAACAATTACCAAAAAGATACACGTGTACATGTATTGCCAGAAAACACCCATTTGTTCTTTATAAAAGAAAATAAAGGAGAAATGTAAATATGGAATTGTAAGTATTCTTATATTAACAATATTCCCATCTTTGAAGATTTTCATAGAAATATGTGTCGGTATGTAAAGGCGGCAGAAAAAATGAAGGGAGATAATAATATTTTAGAAAATTATAACATTTACTGATCATTAAAATTATGCAATTTTTTTCCCATTTTTAACCCTTCTATAGATTTCATCAGTGGAAAGATAAATTGAGCACTCTTTTCTTGTTTTTATGTTTATTATGCCTAAATGAAATATTGAAAAGGTCAGCACTATCCTGGGATTATTGTTTTTCCTATCAAAAGCTACTGCTACACAGGGCCTCGGTTTATACAGTCTAATCAGAAAGACTGATTGCCTTGCCCCGCAATACATTCGAACCATAATGGATCTCTGTGACTCTAAAACTGATGTTCTAACCACTGCGCCACCTGGACCACTCGATGTAACGCATTTAATGTTAAATTAAAAAAAGTGGATGTCACGGGAATAATTCCTGTCTGAAAATTGTAATGAAATTGCAAATATTAATTTCCAGTACATGTACCTTTTGAACCACATCCATCGTTATTACACACACTTTTATTGCAGCATTCTTTACATTCAGTGATGTGAGGATGGAATACTCTGAGATTAGGAT
Source organism: Saccostrea cuccullata (assembly GCF_032062105.1). Classification (NCBI taxonomy): domain Eukaryota; kingdom Metazoa; phylum Mollusca; class Bivalvia; order Ostreida; family Ostreidae; genus Saccostrea; species Saccostrea cuccullata. The sequence goes on from NW_026935010.1 coordinate 2,353, forward strand.
CTTCTGGATCTTCTGCCAGAGACGTCGAGTTGCAAAACTTAAAGATAAGAAAAAAAATTAAGGTTGATGTGATTGCTGATATGTTTATAACAGTTAGTTTACTCTTCCAATACACAGGATCCAGCCTCTAGTGATCCCAGAGGTTCGTGGTTTGGCCTTGTTTAAGATCATTCTATTTTTATATCAATGAGATGATTTATTCTTCGTTTTCTTGACATTTTACATTAATAAAATAATGGTGAATGGTTTTTACCATTTCGCTATTTTCTTATACACTTTTACAGTTTCCACCACTTTATTTTATATTATACAGCTTTATACAAGAAAAAATGTACAACAAAGGGTATTTATTTAAATTTGTTTTCAAGAAAAACAATCATTAAATTCATAAATTCATTTTTCATTTATGAATTTGCATAAGGAATTTATGATTGTTTGCTTATTCAAGATCACATCTCTGATAAAAAGTAGGATACCAGGAGAAACAACCACATCCAATTTAAAGACCAGCCCATTGGCTGATATTTTCAAATCAAGTGCACTATGAGCGTTAAATGTTTTGAATATAGGAATTTAGGTGTCTGTTCATTCTTTCTTCGTTCACTTCATGTCATTTATTTCTGATTTTCTCAATGTGCCTCAATTTGAACCTCTCAGAAAGGTCAAATTAAAAGTAGAAATTTTTATCCCGAAAAAGCATTTTTAGATACCATTGTTTATTAACATGATATGAAATTAGAAGTGATTAATGGAGCTTTGCAAAGAACCTTGAAGCACATTGAGAGGTATATAATGAAAATTGTTGCATGAAAATATTTAATTTTCAAGCTTCATTTAAAAACTTTTTGAATTCAATTATAAATTAAAGAGTTGTCCTTCCTAGCTGAGGGTCGGAGTCCCTTAAATTATCCTGATACATTCTCTGAGACAGACAAGAATATGTTGCACTTGATTAAAGGTATATAACATTCAATATTTTCGGATGATAATTAACGCAATTTATGTATTTAATAAGGAAATAGAAGTAATTAAAATACTTCAAGGGCAGTGGAAAAGTTTATTCAGGTATATCCTATACATGGTAAATTCAAGTTGGGAATAATTCTGAAGAGTTCATCCTTTTTTTCCATCATAAATTTGTGTTGTTTATATTGGAGAGATTGACACTGAAATAAGCTACTAAAGGCCATTGATCCTTTATTAAAAAACAAAGTTTCTAGCAGGGATTGTACTTGATCAATAGTGTATATAAATATTCAAACATGGAGACAGAGAAGTTTACAAAATTACCGATGGATTACGACAGCCGGTGTTAATAGGGTCAGTCCATTTACTGTTGTGTACATTTCTGTGAAGCACACCTATGTAAAAATCAATTGCATGAAAAAACAGATGGTTTTGAATATATTGCTTAAAATAGAGAAAAAGATATTATAAATAAAATATCAATTACAAGAAAAATTATCCCTAAAAAGTCAAAAGATATGTACAACGAATTACCTGGTCAGCCTCACATTTTACCACTGTGTGACAGTGACGAGGTGCAATTGTGCCTTGACAACTTAAACAGTAAAGAGGATCTGTAAAACACATTACGCTTCATCAGTCGGATTTCCACTTCTTGCAAAAACAGGGAAATACTTAAGGGGGTATAGTGTCGTTATGAAAATTTAGATAAGAAGATTTTAAATATTCACATTCATTTAAATTACTGATCTGATTTTTTTTTTTTTTTTTGGTTTTTTTGCAATTTGTGATATTTTAACTGAAAGCTTTCTGATCATTCGTTTGATTAGCAAATTATCAAACATTCCAAGAAATGCATTTTGAATTCATCGAATTATCAATTGGCGTTGAGTGGATTTTATCCAATTAAGTAGTTTTCACACCATGACCACAAGGATCTATGGTGTTTTTCGTAGTAACGGTTTTTACCTACATGTAACATAATGGTTTACTAAACGTCCATCTATAGAAAATTGTCCTTTTATTTTTCTTTCTGTGTGACACCTACTTTCTTCTTTGTACAAAGTCTATTTGATTTATTCAAAATTATTTGTTCGTCAGTTGGAGACAGAGAGGAGTGCCTTCAATACCAAATTTTAGTCCGATATATCCTAAGGTTTTTAATAGTCTTTATTTCTGCCTTTAATGCTTATCAAACGCAGTGGGAGCATTGGAATAAAAAGCGCCACAGGCCGAGTTTGAAATATGTAATGGATATATGCCGAATACTGTTCTATTTATGTAAAATCATTAGACTGTTGGAGGCCCGTTAGGGCCGAAAACTGGCTGATAATTTTACATATTGAAAAGTATGAGGCGTATATCTTACTAAAACATTGCCATTGAATTGTCCAAAAGTTACCTGGAGGAGTCCGATAATAGCAATGGGAGTTCTGTCATCAATTTTTTTTTACCCGTTAATAAGTTGACAAAAAAAAGAACAGTACAAACAGTGACTGAACTCTTGTTTCATTTCATTCATTCAATGGCAGTGGTTTAGCTAAGCAGGACAGGGGTCTGGTGGTGAAGGATTTCCTTTTTGATTTGGAATATTTTTATTTATTTTGTGTATAAATTGAAATTGATACAAATTTCATTTTTGGTGATGATATTACCATCACCATGGAAAGTAAAAATGGGGATTTTCATCCTGGAGTTTTAGTTTATATAATGGAAATTCTCAGGTTTTAAAGTGCAGTGTTACAACGCACTTTGAAAATTTTTTTCAAAGTGCGTTAAATTGGTAGAAGCTAGTGCACTTTGATTTTTTTTTCCAAGTGCCTTAATATAGACCATATTAATGCACTTTGAAAAAAAATGTAAAGCTTCATCAATGTTCTAACAAATAAATGGTATGATAAATAATTGATCATTGTTGGGTAACTTTTTAATGATGAGGTCACTGCAGGGTATGAAATATTGAATATTTCAATATCTTAGGTTTTGATAAAAGTTATAAAAGGGAAATGAGTCTTTCAGAAAAAAATAGAGAGATAATTCTTTAATATCATTATTTTGTTTCTGTTTAAAAATTCTAGTCGTTAATAGGTAGAAGTAAAAGGGGGAGGGGGGTGCTAAAAGTGAACACTTAAAGCATTGAATTTATCTTTAGAAAAGAGGGCAATTTGATTTTTCAAAACTATGAAAAGGCTTTCTATTTCATACGTTTTACAGTACTTACATTTTTTTTTACTTTTCATCTATATTGAAAGTCATACCATTATGTAAATCCATATTATACATACATGTAAGTGTTTTGGATACATAGCATAGGCATCGAAACCGGGCGAAGACAAGAGGAGGGTTTATCCAAAAGTAATTTCACTGTGTTCATTTCTTTAATATTTGGCAAATTAAATGTTAATTATCAAATATTATGTACCAAAAGATGTATTGAAATAAATCTAATCAAAGCTTAAAATTTCATTCAATAATGTTTCATAGAATCCATTTTATATACGTTTAAAACATTAAACATAGAGGGTGTCGCCGCGTGACAACTAAACGTCACGTTTTAAAATGTAAATTGTTAGAAAATTGAAAAAGACAACATTTAGGACATTGTCTAGCCGTTAGTTAAAAATTAGATGACGTCATTGCTATTTTTTTGGTAAAAAACAATGTTGTTTTAAATTTGATTCATTGAACAATGGAGAAGTCAAAATTAAATAAAACGCCGAAAGGAGCTGTAATGCATTTTTTTCCTTTTAAAATCGGAAAATCGCCAGTAGGGGCAGTTACAATGATAAATCAAACTCACAGCAGAAAGAATTTAAATAAGAGACTTTCAACGATTTTAGGCGGGTCATATGGGTCATGGATTGATCTGCAGGGAACAGGAAGACCGAAAGATCGCAGGTCGGACGGAAACTTTAAAGGGTTGACTTTCAAAAAAAAA
>NW_026935011.1:0-61972 GCF_032062105.1 Saccostrea cuccullata
TAAACTTTTTGTTATATATTCAGACCATATCATAGATTGATTAAAACTAAGTTTTGAAACTGTTGCAATTAGTTCACATTTTGATCGAAAATTTGATAATTTGACTAGACTATGAGGTGAGCATTTTGGCCAATATGTTCCTTTATCCAATTTGTTTTACCCGGCCCCTTAAAATTTCAGCTTTAATCAACAGGGAGTCATTTTTCTACGGCGGTCATTTTTCTTCACGTGGGTTCTGCAAATTTTTAGGGTGGTGACACTTTTTCTACGGGCAAAAGGGTCTTTTTTCTACGTCGAATAATGACCGGGGGTCATTTTTCGCTGTCGAATAATGATCCCCGGTCATAATTCGATGGGGGTCATTATTCGTCTTTACAACGGCACTTATATACAAATGAATAATGTTCTGTATATTCGTTGAAAAAAATTCTCAGAAAATTGAAATGAAATTTGTAATTTAATTAATTACTTTTGAAAAGTAATTGTAATTTGATTTATTTCATGTCTTAGAAAGGCTGTAATTTAATTTGAGAAAAGTAATAGCAATCTTGTAATTTTATTAATTACTTTTTAAAGTTTCAAACAAGAGATAATGGGACACATTGTATCCATAGGATATCCTGCCCTGTTGATCAGAAGATTTATAAATATTTCTTACTTCATTTTTACAATATTGGTACACATGTAGATACCAGGAATCATGCTCAAAACTTATTAAACCGTACATATTTTAACATTTTCAAACAGTGTAAACACAGCATCGAATCAAAGATATCAGCTGTTAATAGGACACGCTTTTATGGGATATCACGAAGATTCCTGTGCAGCTGCGGTAATTGATTCCTGCAAAAGACTACCACAAAACGAATCAAATCAAAATAATAATGCCGATGAAGCACAGGTATGAACACGGTTACATATAGTGTAGAGAATCAAAAAATTCAGATTAACAACATTTGATGTATAGCATGTTTGTAAAGTATGAAGGGTCTTTAGTGTATATTTTACTTTTTTGCACTTTCAATGTCAATTTTTTTAATAAAGAGATAAATTTAATAGAGAGGTGGAAAATTTTAAAAATTGAGATTCATGTCAATTAATTTATTTCTTACATGTATATAAATACATGCTTATACGCTAAAATTGTTAAACATTTCTAATGATTTACTTGGCAATCAAAAATTATCGATAGTGATCACACTGTGAGATATTGGACCTGTCGGTGAGAAGTGATCGATTATGTCACACTTTAGGAAGGAAAAACTTTAGCTTTTTTTTCATTCGTTTGGATTTAATAGAACGTAACTGAATTACTCACAAGTTTAAACCACTCTGGATAAATAATTACATCATGAAAGCCAGGAAAAATATGTCAAAAAAGTGAATAGAATAACAAAATACCGGTATTTATTGACTGTCTACAAAATGCGTTTGGTGTTGGGTTCGTTCGTCAAAACGCATATAGCTCTGAAACCGGGTCAATAAATATAATAATATTTGTTTCCTTTAGTTACATGTTACTTTCTTCTCAGGTTTTAACTGACGCAAAGTATACACTTCTTTGGAGTTCAACTCCAGATGCTGTTCTACGTTCTGGGCAAACTATTCCCGAAGAAGAAGCGAGAATTCAAAAGATATATTTCACAGAGCAAAATCACCATAGTCTGTTAGACTTCCTGAAATATGCAGAGTTTCCCCATCCTTTTGTTCAGGTAAGCAAATAAATTGTTGATTCTCATTTAAACTTTAGAATGATCAAAACATTCAATATCTATTTTTTTTAGAAAACTTTACAATATTTTTGTTAAAATTATGATTACTTCATTTTGATATACCTAGGATTATTTTTCTTTGAATATTTTAAATGTATTTTGACTTTTTGCAAAACTTATATGCATTCTTAGATAACAACCCATTCCCAATTGATAACCTTGGCAACCATAGACGAAATCAGTGCTGAACTTCAAATTCCAGGACACCAAATAAGACTTATGTCTCTCCAGTCCTTTGAAACGGAACAACAATTCTCAAGACAAATCAAGTACTAAGTTCAATTAAACAGAGATATTTTCTTTTGTTACATGCAAACACAGGTACATAATCTTTTTCAAAATATGCTCTTCACAGATGGGGAACAAATATTATTAGCTTCATTTTTTAGATTTAAGATAAAGTAAGAGAATCAATCAATGTTACTATTAAGAGAGAATATGAAAACGGAAATCAATTTAAGCTAAGTCGGATACTTTAAAAATATCACTAATAAAAAATATTTAGGTTGAAATCATTAACATTAGACTAAATATATAAATTTAGCATTCAAAAATTGATTATTCAAACTGATATAGTTTCTCTCCTGTACCGTTTATATTGTACAATGTACACATCAAGTCATTTCTCTATTAGGTATTTCATGGTTGACAATGACGTTCACGAAGACAAAGACAATGGGAACTTTATTTTGATCGTTCAATGTGACAGTGGAACACGAAATAGTAACTGGATTGCCAGCGCTCAACACTGCATTCATGATGTCATGATGAAGATTGGAAACACTAGTAATCGAAAAGCACGAGTTTACTTCATCATACAGCTACCAAGAATACAAAATTATGAATTTGCTGGATTTCAGGTATATATTATATACTAGTATATCACAAAAATATCACTAAAACGACAAACTGCACGATCAATAAAAATTGTATATTTCAATGTTATGAAAGAGGTTTTGATTATCATTTTTTCCTTTTAAAATGCCAGTGTGGTGTTTGGAAATCTATCCACATAGATGACGTGAGGAATGTAGACGATGGAATGCCAACAACATTACATATGATTGATAAAACAATAGGAGATTTGTTAGAAGAAGCAGTTCAATCGACAACTCACTCAGAGAAAGAAGATGTTTTGGATGTAGCCTCAGTATCGAATATGTGTTTATACTCCTCCTTGCGAATGATAAGAGATATGTTACAAACAGAATCAAGAATTAAGGAACGATTAGAAATTCTTGTTACTCACTTCAGAAACCATGAAAAAACAGGTCCGTAGTCTTAATAGAGTTTGTTAAATGAAAAATGGCTATTTTATAATATATATATTTTTATGAAAATCATATTGCTTTTGTTAACATGTTTTACTTATAAAAAATGCGTTATATTTTCATTTTTTGCTACCTACCAAACATTAAACAAAACGTCATACCATCTAACGTTTAAATAAACTACAGTTTCAAATATAGCCATTCGAACTATACAGGGTTCATTGGAATATATAGGTTATTATGTTTTCTAGAAAGAAAAAGCTTAGTGTCTGGTATCGCTAGGCATCTGTCATCCATATTCAGGGAAAAGGAAAAAGAAACATATGACATGTCCAAGCTTTGGGTAAAAATGGAAGCTACTCGTTGGGAGAGAATTATTAGAGCAGGAACATTCAGGTACAGAAAATATGTATTCATTTTAAAGTTAGTTATATGATGTTTTCCTTTAAAGTTACATATAAAAATCAACATAAAATAGTAAATAAACATTCATTCAATGTAGTTTCAAATATCTTGAATATACTTTTAATGTGTGCTTTGCTAATATACTTGTATGAATTTTAATAAGGGATGACAATCGATTACAGAATTGCTATTTGGGTAACCGCAAGACGTTCAGACCGATAAACCGGTTAGTCGTATCAAGCTTTTCATTTTGACATTTCCCCATATACACAAGAAGACTATAAAAGACGTTATAATTTCCATTCTTCAACGCAGATGTAAAAGAAGTTTATTCTGCATTGTCACCAAAATTTAAACTATGTCTGAAATCTCGCTTTATTTACACTGTTTTTTTTTTCCTAATATAAAATAAGTTAATAGATAACGGAAATATATAGACATTGTAATTTAAAGTGCTAAATGGTGATTTTTTTTACTATCATTAAAAAACCACATGTTGGGCAGCCGGGGTAACAACATGTTTTAAAAACAGCAATTTACACTTTACAGCTTGACAAATAACCCCGTGATCTCGATCAGGAGAGCTATAAATACCTCCAAACTATCTAATTACAAAATATGTAAAAACGCTAAATGAACTTTAAGCAGAGGTTTCCTTTCTGAAAAATGAATTTTAAGAAAATGTGTTCAAATTTACATATATTTTTTTCGACTAATCGATAACGGATTTTCTAACCAATTAGCATCGTTCCGACCGATTAATCGATTAACCGGTAAAGAATTGCCATTCCTAATTTTAACGAATTCTTTTTTCTTCTTATATGCTTCATGTTTTCTTTTTCGAAAATATTATATATTAATCAAATAAAATTTTGCTCAGATAAATAATACAAATAGTTCATGTTAAACACATTTTTAACTAGGCTATATAATCTCTCTCTCTCTCTCTCTCTCTCTCTCTCTCTCTCTCTCTCTCTCTCTCTCTCTGACGTTTCAAAAAGGATAAATTTCAATGCACACCTCATGTTAACTTGAAACAAGATAAATTATACGTCTTTGTAGGAAAGCTATTCTACAATGTCTCGAAGAAAAACTTTCGCCAATCCTTGCACTGATCATAGCAAAAAGCGACATCAACAACAATCTTGACATATTAAAGTTCAGTCAAAGGGATTCATGGCAGGAAAAGCTCTGGATACATATAATCAATGCACCTGGTGCGACAGGAATGAAATATCAACAACTAAGATGCCCAAAAGACCAAAAACAATTGACAGAAATTTTAGTTGAGGGCACTGGCTTTGAAAATAAAATCATCTTTAGTGCAAAAGTTCCATTTTCTTGGTTGATAATTGACTTATTAGAGACAAATATCCAGACTAAGAAGAAGGTGAATTCAGAACGAAGCATTAGTGAAATTCTGGCAAATTCGCAACTCGGAAAAATACTTCTAGACTGCATCAATGAAAAATATATCGAAGAGGCATTGCAGATGTACCTAGAAGACTTCGTGCTAACGGTTTATCCTATTTCACAAGGAGATTCAGAACTCAAGGTTTAAATCAAGCATTTTATTATCACAAGTCTTCTACAACTTTTCATTTTCACATTGTGACGTCATAATCATTCAGCAAAACTTTACTTATCATCTGCGATTTAAAGAACATGTATATGAGTATATTCCGATCTGAATAGTTGTTTTTTTTTTCAAATATACTGAAAGGAAAAAGGAAACTCAGGGTAGCATAATGTTCGAAAAAAATTTGACCACATGACCGAAAATTACGAAAATTGGTCAGAAGAGAAATTTTGTTACTTTGCACCAATTTATGACGTCACGTATGGAAAACACTAAAAAGCCAAAACAGGTGCAATTTGATGACGACGAGTTTGTCAACTAATCTTGTTGCATTATTTGATGCAAATGAGGTATGCACATCGTTTTTCAATATTAAGATACATTATGAATTTCTTGCAATATAAGCACAGTTTACGGAAGTTCAATGGGGTCTTGTTTTCAAATTGCCTAATGAATGAAAAAGGCAACAATGGTTTACTAAGCAGTTTCTTGTAAATTTTCCCTCATAAAACTTGTTACCCGTTGTCAGAGAGGGTCTCGAATGGTTTTCAATCAACCGTTACGATGACGTTAACGCGAAACAGAGCCATGATACGAGCGGGTTTATTCGCCCTGCCATCTCTTAAATCGCCTCCTTACTAACACAAAAACAGCCATCTATACAGTAGACTATTGCAATCATTCCATTCATACAAAATTTGAAAGAAAACAATTCCGCGATTTGGTTTTTAGAGCCAGTCAACTTACTGTTGTATTCCTCTCACTGGCGCATGCGCGCACCGTTTGTCTTATTTTTTGCGTGGTTACCCATGCCAAATATAGCCAGGGTTTAAATGATAAACACTCTGACGAAATTCCATGCAAAGGAGAAATAAGGCTCTGACAGATGCATGGGAGAGACATTTAAGATAATGAGAGTTTTCGATTTTCACTTTTGGGGGGTATCATCATTTGAGCTTCAATAACTCATGTGTAATTGGACAAAATCAAATTGGAATTTGGTTTTATCTTTTTGAAAGATGATTTTAGAAGTTAGATAGGAAAACTAAAACATATTTTAAGAAAAACAAATTTAATTCACCTCAAACGTTTACCCAGCGTTTCTTTTTCCTTTCAGTATATATAGTTCGCAAACTTTTCGATCAAAATCGTACCCAAATATTTCTAGCTGTAGAATATAACAATTAAAGGAGCCCCTGAGATCATTGTAGAGCGGAATATATCTTATCTGTCTTCCGATGAAAATCCTTTATTTTGCCCTTTCTTCTGAACAATATATATATATATATATATATATATATATATATATATATATATATATATATATATATATATATATATATATATATAAAGCACATTTTATAACAACTCTTAAACTAACATAACTGCCCTAAGTGAAGAAATATTTATATAGAAAGCACAAAGAAATTCACTTTTTCATGAATACCCACTTCCGCCCCAGCCCAGGGTTGAACTCTTGACCTTCGGAATCTGTCTCCTAGCAATGCAGGAACAGCGCGCTAGACCACTCGGCTATCTAGGCAAGTAAGAAAAACTTGCTTTCGATGCCGATGGAATTCTCGCGGCGCTGCCCTACACTACACGGTCATTGAGAATAGAAGTGAGATACAGTTATTTGGACATTAATTTTAGCAGAGGATTGTTAACAATACATGTTGTAATGAAATTAATTATTATTTATAAAGCACATTTTACAACAACTCTTAAACTAACATAATTGTCCTAAGTGAAGAAATATTTATATAGAAAGCACAAAGAAATTCACTTTTACATGGATACCCACTTCCGCCCCAGCACGGGGTTGAACTCCCGACCTTCGGAATCTGTCTCCTAGCAGTGCAGGAACAGCGCGCTAGACCGCTCGGCTATCTAGGCAAGTCAAAAAACTTGCTTTCGATATATATATATATATATATATATATATATATATATATATATATATATATATATATATATATATATATATATATATATTGCTTAAAGTTTAAAAGAGAGAATAAGGATCATCAGAAAGAGACGTACGTTGATGCCCTTTACCCAATGAGATATATTTCTTAAGGTCAGATGACATGTTCCTCAAACATATCTTTTTTATCTCTTGGTATAATATAAAAAGAATTATACATACAGTACCGACCAGACCCAACCTAACACCAAAGCAGTCCCAGAAAACAGTCCCCGGGACTGCTTTGGGACCGCTCTGGGACTGCTGTGGGACTGCTCTGGGACCGCTATGGGACTGCTCTTGGACTGCTATGAAAAGCAGTCCCAGCAGTCTCAGCAGTCCGAGCTGCCCCTGGGACTGCTTTCTGGGACTGCTTTGTTCACTGATTTGTTAAAAAGATTCTGAGTGACATGATAACTCCGCCCCCTTGTGTATTCTGAATTTGCAGGCTCCCTGTTGTTTTGTTTACTTGCAGCAGAGAGGAGTTTGAACTGTTTGATAAGCAAGGACTAGAGATTATTATAGTTAATTAATAGTTTCAGGGACTGTATACTTACACAAATTAATGTGTAGTTAAGACTAAATAAAAAAAAATAAAGTTGTAAATAAGGAAGTCATGAGAAAATTTTTATATTTAAAAATAAACTACAGGTTTATGAGTGAAAAAAATAGCAACACGAGGGCTTTTTTTACTTATTTAATGTTAACATTAAATTATGTTCTTAACATTTGTATTGGCACAATTTAAAAATAATCATTACAGTTTAATATAAGATTTTTTTTATTAGAAAAGCTACACATTTTATAATGACCACGCTAAAAAAGAGCATTTCATGTTACCCTCAAATAAAACCCAACAATTTATAAAATGACCATGAAATAAAACTATGCTACCATTCTCCTGTAACATAAACTATGTGAATAATCATTGGGGAATTAATGAATTACCGATAGCTTTTAATTTATAAACAAGTTATTAAATGAGTTTATTACACTTCTGTTAAAATGTTTTCTATATGAAGTTCAGAAGGTAAAATAGCTATCTTTTATAGTTCACGCATAGCAAAGCTTCATGTATACCCCGGGGTATAGTTTTTGCTATCCACCCTAGGAAAATTTTCATGCAATTTTTGCCTCCAATTTTGATTTCCAGCGTTAAATCTATCGACTGGTGATGTCATAATGACTTCAGTAGCACTGTGACGTCATCGGAATTTAAGATTATTCTTAGTATTATCTTACTCCAAAGAAATTCAAACCTCAGAAATTATATCATACATCAGTATAATAAAACGCTTATCCACTGGGTGTGAGTAGGATAGCTCTTTTATCAAACCCTTGACAGAAACTATTTCCCTCAGGCAAGCCCTCGGAGAATAGTTCTCTGTCGCGGGTTTGATAAGAGAGCTATCCCACTCACACCCAGTGGATAAGTGTATAATATTTATTTATTTATTTTTTTAAAATTGAAAATACTGGGAATTGTGATTTATTTCTTTTTTGTTCTGCTAGTGTTTACCTGGCCGATTAATGTTTATAAGATAGTATCAACATCTATTGTTTCACCCCCGTGGGGATCCGGGTTAGAATAGGTCCTCAGTACCCCCCTTGGTTGTCGTAAAAGGCGACTAAATGGGGCGGTCCTTCGGATGAGACCGTATAAACCGAGGCCCCGTGTCACAGCAGGTGTGGCACGATAAAGATCCCTCCCTGCTCAAAGGCCGTAAGTGCCGAGCATAGGCCTAAATTTGCAGCCCTTTACCGGCAATGGTGACGTCTCCATATCAGTGAAATATTCTGGAGAGGGACGTTAAACAGTATACAATCAATCAATCTATTGTTTCAATCGCCTTTCGACAGAAAAATCGATACATGTTATTTGGGTACTTGTATCAATGTTTCACATCATTGAACATGCTGATAAACAATGACCCTAATTTGAATTTATTTAATTCGAAAAAAAAATGTGATAAATGAAATGTGTATAAATTTCTTTCGGGATTAATTAAATTTAAACATAATCTGAAGCTTCCATTCTAGTGATTGACAGATGTACACTCTACCATTTACACATAAAACACTTAAAACTGAGTTTTATAGATCTAGGCATTAACGATAATTAAATTGACATGTCAGTAAAAATAATCATGACTGAAAAATAAAACTTGGCAAAATTAACAAAGAATTTTCTTAAAAGCCCCAATACTTAAGAAAACTCTAACTTTAGAGTATCAAGATAGTCTAAATTAGCCATACAATGATAAGATCTTATTAAAGCTTCTTTTGGTGGAAAATAATTAATTCACATTTAATTTTATGTATAGAAAATAAATATGGGAACCAGTATCAATCACAGAAGAATTATTAGCATAAAAATTTTGATTAAATATTTATGTTCCGTGTAGTTCATATATGTGCGTGTAAGTGTGAAAGCCTTCTTCCTCCAATGAATATTATAATTATTTCAATTTTATGCGCGTACATGTTCTGTTCATAAATGACTTTCGCCGTACATACATGTAAGGATTCCTGGCATACTACCCAGAATCAATTTCTACTGCCTTTTATAGTTCCATTGTTTATTGGAAATCTCATTTCTGAGTTAGCTCCTCCCATTAAATTAATAATCCCCGCCCACTGGGATTGCTGGGACTGCTTTATGGGACAGCTGGGACTGCTCTCTGGGACCGCTGGGACTGCTGGGATCGCTCTGGGACTGCTGTGGGACCGCTGTGGGACAGCTCTGGGACTGCTGTGGGACTGTTTTAGCAGTCCCAGAAAGCAGTCCCCGGGACTGCTCTGGGACTGCTTTGTGTCAGGTTGGGTCTGGTCGGTACTGTATTTGTTATTCTTTTATAATTTCTGCATTGTTTTCAATATATTTTAAATATAAGTACATCAAAAATTGTGCTAAAGGATAATTAGATAATTACCCATATGGGATATGTAAGATATCTGTGATATCTAGTTCAAATGCCTGCCGATCATGATATACCCTATTTTTGTGACGAGATTTATTTAAGTACCTAGATTTCAATTATAAAGTCTTGGGAAAAATTAAATACTTTTGAGGAACCTGTCGTTTAACCTTAAAGTTCGATTGAAATACGCAAGTTTTGATATTATCTCCCTTAGCGCACTCTTACGTGACCGAGGGGAGTTTTTTCCGCGTAAGCAGACAGGTGGATTATTTATTTATATAGATACATTACATCATATTTAAAGGTCTACTGGTGTATCGAAATTGATTGTCCATATGCTCTTTCAATGAAACGTTTCCGAATTAAAGTTTTTACCAAATAAGAGGAAACAAAAGATCGTAAAAACCGGAACACAAAACGCATCAAACGAGAGACGACAAGTACATTTCTAATTACATGTAATAAACATGCATCTGATCGGTATAGGTAGGTATTTTGAATGACTATCTCCCTAATAATGAATTAGAAAGCCTATTTACTTTTTATAAAAGATTTGTGGTGGCAGGAGATAAAATAATTCGTATACTAAAGACCAGCTAATTTTTCATGTGCTATTTAATATAGAAAAATGATTAAAATAATCATGAGACACATTTGCTGTGCTTGCTGAAAAAAGATGTGGTACATGTAGGCGTCACTCAGACTCTCATCATAACATGTTGTCAAATGCAGAGGTAATTCGGCTAAAATGCAGTAAGACTTAAAATAGGGTGTGTATCTCAGAGGGAAGATGAATGGATCCATATTAATCGGTCTATTTTCATATGCACATGCGTTGATTTACAGAATACTGGGTGTTTTGAATTATCCTGCTCACTCGGGCCTTGGGGTGGGCTGTATTGATGTTATTGAGACCCAAATATTTCGAAAATAAACCAAATTTGGGGGGGGGGGGGTGTCCCAGGAGCATTTATGGTACATGTGCACTTGTGCACTCTAATTAGCAGAATACATGTAATTCAATGGCATTATTTGTAAGCCATGGGCATATGAAGCATTATTAATAAGCCTCAGGAAAACTATTCCTATGTACATGTTTTTATAAATCGAATGTATATGAGTTCTCGAATAAGACATGTTTAGCATTTAAAAAAAATATCCTCTACCAGCTATGCAATTTAAGAATAAATGTTTTTACAGAGACTATGACGGTTATTTGATTCCAAGTATCTTTACTGAAAGTATTTTTTAAATATGTACACTGTATAGAAGAACTTCTTAAATCATAAAAATGATCACTACATTGAATTTTTATCTATCTATAATATTAAATGAACCCATTGTCTTTGTTCATTCTTTTTATGCAAGTTTGCATCCATAATGAATTCTTTCCTCTTCCACGCTGAAACGGATACTTTTTGCGCCTCTCTCGTAGGATAGTTACTTTCTCGAAAATCGCATAATGTCTTATTAATTCTGAACAATGAAGTGGAAACTTTCTATTGAAATGTTGAATCAATTAATTTATTTATGTTTCAGGTTGTTTGCAAATGTCTCAATTCTTACCGGAAGCAGGGGGTGAATGACAATGGAAACATACTAGACTCATTTATTGACATTCATCTCGCTTTTGAAAGATGTTATTTGAGTTTAAAAAACTTTGCAGATATCATGAGTCATTGGCCAGACTGCAGCAATTGCATTGAACATGATTTACAGAAAAGCAACCTATGGATTCAAAATGACATGGTAACGTCCAATACAGTGTATTCTAAATACACTGAATAATGAAAGATGTTTTATATATGACAACTAAACCAATGTTGTAGATATGTAGATATATCATATAAAGTAACCTTGACAGCGTGCATTAAAAGCAACAAATGGTTCTTGAAACCTCGCATTAAGCTATTAAACAGACTGCATGAAAATCTTTAACCTTTTTTATAATAAAGTGGAAAAGGATTTACGCATATAAATATGTACTGGTCCCAGCTGATGACGTACTCTGCTGTTATTTTCATTAATTGAGCTTTACATTAAAGGAACTTTATTTTGCATCTGTATATACAACTTAATTACACCCTTAGTTGCATTTCTAGGGAAAAAATCCTCAAAAACATGTGTATCTTTGAAATATTTTTACATTCCAGGAAATAAAATGAATTTGAAGAAAATTACGATCTCTTTACCAGAAAATATCAATTAATAAATCAATATCTAAACTCCCATCTAAACATACATAGAGATTATGTGTAAGCTTATTTTACAAATATACATTTACATATGTTCACATGAATATGTACATCAATAAACATAAAAATTTCTCTTTAAAATTTTAATATGTGTGGTTGAATGTTTAAGTGTAGTAAAAAGAAATAAGAAGAAACAATATCTATCACACGTGTGTGTGAGTTTGTTTTTGGTACCCTATAATGAAGTTATAAATAACAAATATTCTTTTTTATAGTCTTTAGACCTCCTAGGATTACATCATGTTTTGCTCAAACTAGATGTAGACCCCGATGATGTAACAAAAAGACATTTCAATTTGGATAACAAAGATGAGAGAATAGAATGGTTAAGAGAAGTTCATATTTTTCGGCCTATCATTGAACATATACTGGAATCCGTCTCAGATAAGGCTTTTAACACACTAGAAGGAGATGGTTTTGAGAAATT
Organism: Saccostrea cuccullata; assembly: GCF_032062105.1. Taxonomy (NCBI): domain Eukaryota; kingdom Metazoa; phylum Mollusca; class Bivalvia; order Ostreida; family Ostreidae; genus Saccostrea; species Saccostrea cuccullata. The sequence continues at coordinate 12,597 of NW_026935011.1, forward strand.
GTTTTATGCTAGGTAATAAATGAAATAATATTTATAAATATGATTTTATTAATTTGTAGAATATATTTTTATGAAAGTAGAAGCATATCTTTGTCTCTCTTCAAATGAAATTGAAAATAAAATATTATATAATTTTCAATCAACCAGAGCTTATCAGGATTTATTTCGTTTTTGTTAAGACAAAGGTGGACCAGGGTGGTTGTGTTGAAACTCTTTCTGGAGTACTTATACACGACTGAAAAATATGATAAAACAACAGCCAATGCGCTGTGGCATGTAAGTTTCTGTTTTTAACATTATGATTAAAATATATAAAATACTCATATATGCATGCATTTTCAGCTCGAATACTGTTCTTTATTTCAATCTTTAGCTTTTTTGCTGGTTCACTTCCTTTCAATAGGAATAATAGATCGTGTTTTATGTCTTCAAGGTCATATAAAAGATATGTCCTTGACTAATGCTTATTGCACTCCTGTGCACTTTAATTTTTTTGTAACATTGTTTTCAAAGAAGAAAGAATGGTTTCCATACAAATTTTGCCCTGTGATTTTCTTAAAAAATGAAATAGTGTAAAAGTTGAAAACTCATGCTTTATAAATAATTGAAATTCAATGCAGAAAAATCATACAAGTCATTTTTCTCACATTTGTTTTTCAATGCTAATTATGACGTCATAAACATGTGCATTTCCCCGTATTTTCTTGAAAAGTAGCAGAAGACACCAGTTTTCAATGGAATTTTCTTGCAGATAACATCGTCCACAGGCATCTCCCACAAAGATCTTGAGATATGTGATTTGTAATTTAATTTTGCACAAAATATAAAAAAGGAATTAATGTGGGCGACGGCCGTGGACACTGTTTTCTAAAGAAAAATCACCATTGAAATGTGCCATTTTTTGGCTTTTTTCTGTTGAAAATAAAGAAATGCTTCATATTAATGACGTCATATTTGCAGAGTGGTAAACTTTCATGTAATTTTCTTTCCTGATTTATTAGAGTCATTTATTTGATTAAAATTTAAGCCGGTTTCAAAACTTTTTGATGTCATTACATTTTTAGGGCGCAATAAAGCTAAAACCATACCTTTTCTTTCAATTTATTTGGTATTTATAATAATAATGATTATTATTATTATTATTATTATTGTTCATTTTAGTCGTTGGGAGAAAATGTGGATTTGACGAAAATTTCTGACCTGATGAAGATAGTTGAACATTTGACGATACATATAAAATGTGCAGTAGAAGATACATTTGGGTACGAAAAATTCAAAGATATCACGTGTTTATATTCACAAGTTGTCATATTAATAAAAATAAATTACTCTAAAGTGAACAGTTTAATGAAATGATTATTTTCTCATAACGTAATAAGATCACAAGGAGAATGTGCCATCTGTGAAAGAAATATTATGACACAACCTGTTCAGTACCCTTGTGGTAACGTCATCTGTAAACAATGTGATGAAAACACAGCATTTCAAAAGTCTGCTGAATGCATGGCATGCAACAGGAAACATGAATGTGGAATGAAGTAAGTAGCAAGAGCAAATTTAAATACTAGTAGGTATATTGGTTGAATATGATCAAACAATATCATAATATACAAATATAATTACTTTTCATTATGAACTCTTATGAAAAATATTTGAAGTTTTAATGTTCCCACCTTTTTGGATTTTCGATAACATCTTGGTTTACAATTTGTTGACATCTGTGCAGTGAAATGTGTTTAATTCATAGTCATTCGAAAATCAATGAACAGCTGCCAATTCAACATAATTGTTCTTTTAGAATATTTCCAATTATTCTTTTAGTGACCATTTCTTTTCTAGTTAAAAAAATAAAATTAGGTTAATGAGTTCATATTTTGTTCTTCCTTGAAGTAAATTCTGTTGAATTGTCTGTGTGTTATTTAAAGAATGAATTTAATAGCTACCCATTTTATACGGTATAAACTGGGTTGGGGAAGTCTACGAAGCGGTTTATATAAAAGCGGTAACTGTTCCAACCCAGTTTATACCGTATAAAATTGGTAGCTATTAAATTCATTGCTTGTAATTTAATTTTCATTCATTTGATGTAAGAAAAAAAAGATGATTTTTCGAACAAAATGACTTCAATTTGTACAACATTTGAATGTAACGTCAGGCGGATTGATACGTTTTTGACGCAAGTCATTGTGACGTAGGCAACCCATTTTATACGATATACGTAATTTTTATCCAATCAAAAACAGCGTCACAACCAGAAACGCGAAGCGGATTATAAAAAAGCGTTAACTGCCCCAAGTTATGTTATATCTTATAACATAAGTTGAAATAAGCTTCATTCCTTATAATTTGATTTCAATATAGACAATGATACTTTTTTTTAACATTTTTCCCTTCGGAAGAAGGCTTCAAATATAGCATATTTTAAAAGTAAACGTCAAGCGGAGTAATACGTTTTTGACTTACATTTGTAACTCAAGTGACGTAGGCAAGTTATGTTATACAAAATGGATAAAATCATTTAACCAATCAAATGACGTGTTACTACTAAAATTAAATTATTACTGCACAAAACACTTGCACTTTAACTTTACGTCGATTGTATATTGTGTAACGCCCCTCTCGAGAATTTTTCACTCATATGGAGCACGTTATGTAGAATAACATCATCATAGAGATTTAACAAGAGGACTACAGTTTAAACATTAAGACTGAAACAATTTTACAAGGCACTGACGTTGAATAGAATGTTATCATTGTAGCAAGTTCGTTGTATATTTTTTAGTGATCGGGGGCACATAATAATATCTGGTTACATGTAGTAGATCTTAAATTTGGCGTAGCAAAGCCGAACCAGGTATAATATTTAGTTAAAGTACATTTATAAGAATTATCTGAATTTTTACAAATATCTTTTTCAAAATTAGTTCTATTTGCATATATCCGCAGATTAAGATTATATTCTATAAACATGATAAATGCAAATTGAAATGTTGGAGAATTTATAAATCTCACTTAACGCTTGATTGACATATAAATATTAATTCGAGGCATAATTTACACTGTGTTAAGATATAAAAGTTATATAAAAAAAAACCTGTAAATGGAGGTTATTAGGTAACATATTAACCGATGACCTGAAATGGGAATTGATTGAAGGATAAGTCTTTCAAGTGACACTTTATAAATATTAACGCACAGTGAAATGATTGTTCAATTACAACTAGGAAAATTAAACAATTTTTTAAGAAATAGCTAAAATCTTAACGGTCTTGGCAAGTTTGTTGAAGAAAAAACGTATATGTGAATGATGAAGTGGATATACTGATAATCAGAAAGGAAGTTTCGTAAAAAAGAACTTCTTAACGGTCGACGTTAGTACATTCCTGTCGTGCGGCGATAAATGAGAACTAATATTGAGTATACCTAAAAAATTGGCTATAATTACATTTTTTTTCAAGAAATCAAAGAAAACTTTAAAAATAGGTAGGGTACACGTGATAATTGTTCAAATTTCGATGATAATTCATTTTCAAGTATTAATGATTAATTGTTTTGTCATTCCTTTTAACCACAGCACAGTTAAGGTTACAGTAAAGAGGCGGGACCAAATTTGTTCAGGAAATGTTTACTATTACGTAACACAAAATATAAGGTCTTCAAAATACTACCAAAGGAATTTTTTGTTATTTAAACTACTGGAAAACTGTAGACTACATAAATGCAGTTTTGACTTTTTTAAATTTCACACAACAATATATAAACGATGCATCGATCACAATGCACTTGCAAATGTGGCGTCATCTTTCAAACGACGAAGTTATTTAACAGTGAGAGGCAGATCAAGTCAAATTTTGTTTAATGAAAAATGTCTTTTGTTCTCAAATGAAATATATACTATTTGCAGTTATATAAAAGGTCATTAACTTGGATGCAATGTCTCATTAAATATTTTATTTATAATGTCTGTATATTCATCAGACAAGTAATACTGTCGTATCTTTGCATGCAGATTTGTTGAAAAAGTAATAGAAGGACCCTAATAAATCGATTTTCTGTATGGGAATACCCTTAATGTATCTTACCAAGTTTTTACACATAAACTCAAGAAGCATTAAGATATTTGATAAGTGCTGTGAACCTCATGAAATCTTGAAAATAAATTAATTATAGCTTTATTTGATTTAGCTGGCCAGCAAAAGTTTCAACCTGCAGTTCAACACATAATAATTTAGCAATTAAATAACGGAATCTATATAAGTTCTTTGTACTTTTCATAAACTATATATAGTGTTGAAAATAAATATAAATCCAAGGTTTTTTACTTAATTATGCCCTTGCAATTTGGAAGTTGACCTCTAAAATGCACGTATACATGTTAAAATCATTTGACTCCGACATCACGTGACTTGTCTAAATAAAAAATCTAAATATCCTCAACATGTACATTTGAAGAACACAACATTTATTAATATCAATGAAGTCCTAAAAAGAATCGCCCATCATTATAAAGAATGTATTTATTATCTTAAAAAATTCGCCAATATTTCCATTTGTAACCTCAGTTAGCTAACCTGAGCTGAAACCTCAAGTGATCTTTTCAGATCATATTTCGTCAGTCGTCCGCCCGTCTGTCTGTTTAGGTAACTAGCTGTCCTGAGTCTGTCCATCTGTCCGTATCCATCTGAAATCTTTTTATTATATTTTCGACTTCTCCAGTGCCATATAAGTAACATTCTCAGGTAGTGTAGATTCAGGTTCGTTCAAACCATGACCTCTAATGATAGGGTTGGACGAGCATTGATGAGCAATGAATTACATGCACATAGGAACATATAGGAACTATTTTTAAAAATCTTTTCAAGAACAGTAAAGTCATGATCAGTCATATTTACCTTTATATGAGAATATGCATCCTCCGTTAATGTAGATTCAAGTTGTCTCAAATCATGTCACCGTGGGTGGGAAGTGGTCACTCGGGACGATAAATGTTTTATGTGGAAATTTATACATGTATGAAAAATCTATAAATACTGTCTTCTCAGTTACTTAAAGGTCATGATTGCTCATATAAACATCCTCAGGTAATGTAGACTAAAGTAGACTCAAATCATAACTTCGGGGATAGGGTTGGGCTACAAGGTAAAAAGTCTTAACATGAGTATGCATAGAGTAAATCTTTGAAAGGGCAGCAAAACAATGATTGATCTTATTGAATAGAAGCATCCTCAGGTAGTGTAGATTTACTTTTTTTAAAGCATGACCTCCCGGAGGTTACGTGGTACAGCAAAGACGAGCAAAGTTTTACCTTGGAATATATATAAAAAAAAAAATCTTATTCACAAAAACAACAAAGCTATATTAGTTTTATTAAATGGAGGCATTTTCATGTAGTGTAGTTTAGATTTTTGGGGTGACCATAACGGAAATGCAAACTTAAAGGTTAAAAAAGCAACTGTAAGTCTAAGAAACATCCAAACATCCTCACTTAGTGAAGATGCAAGTATCCGTGGACCTTTCCCTTTAAGGGTAGGTCGGGACCACTTATTATGTTCCCCAAACGAAGTTGGGGAACATATTGTTTTTACTCTGTTTCTTATTATTATGTCGCCCCGAACGAAGTCGGGGACGACATATTGATATTGTACTCATGTTTTTTTTATCCAGGCTGTTTCTCGGAGATGGCTGGGGCAATCTTCCTGAAACTTTCCTCAAAGGACGATCACTGGTTGTAGTTGTGCAGTGAGGTCGTTCAGTTCCAGCAAGTCTACCGTTGCCATGGAAACCTGTAAAAAGCGACGAATTTTGTCCGAGAGTGTTCTCTCTGGTCCCTTAGACGTTCGTCATGAAACTCTTTTTATTTTAATGATTAGTATCTGTAGTTGTGCAACTCGCATTTAAAATTTTCAAATAATCGATTATTGCCATGGAAACCAGGGGAATGTTAAAATTCTTTAATTTCGATTTTCTCCATAACTACTCAAGCAATCGTTTTGAAACTTTTAATGTTAATTCCTTGCAATGTGTCAAAGTGATTTTTACTTTTAAAATAATTGTAATGAGTCGCTCACAGTTGTCATAGAAACGAAACAGAAAAAAAGGTTAAGATGCACACATGTGTTCTCCAAGGTCTAGGTCAAAGGGTCAAAGTTCTTCGTGTCCAATAAAAGTTCTTTTCACAAGGATTACATATTTGAAATACGAATGCCCTAGCCCTTACCGTTCAAACGTAAAGTACTATGTTCAAGACGACCCCCCCCCCCCCCTTTGAAGCGCACTGCCAGTTAGAATACACATATCTAACATATACAACTTACAAGTGACGTTTCAAAAGTTTCATTCATAAAATTCAGTTCTCCTGATGTGATTTCATAGTTTGCCAACCTTTATTCTTCTTCTGTCTTGTCTCTAGATGTTATAATTATTTTATTTTATCTATATATATAAAATAACGATTGTCAACTGCATTTATTAGCATTTCACATTTTTTTTCTGTATATCTATTACTTGTATATTATTAATTTCATTAGATAGTGCAAGTATAAATTAGAAAATTGGTACGTTATTTCCATAGTTTTTATTCATTCATAAATCCTAGGATCCGCTCCTATAGGTGTGCTAAGCCTTGATCACTACTGTAAACAAAACATTCATCTCGCCGAAAATGTCCACGATTCCACTAAACTGAGAAAGTTTACACATGATTTATCATCTCAAAAGAAACATCAGCCCTGTACAATGAAGAAATGCTCGAACTGAATGTGGCATGTCAGATTCGTTTTCCGGCAGAACCTCTAAAAATGAAATTGAAATTTCAGAGTTCTCACTGGCGTTATAATACACAAAATAATTCGGCTGATCTTCTTAAAAAAATACATTTGCCAAGCTTTATTGGTAGGAAAGATACTGCCAATTAACAAGTAAGAGGCTCAGTTCAGTACCTCTGCCCAATTTCTTTTATGCAAGTCTGCAAGGAACTTGTAATTTTTTCATGCACTACTTTCTTCTCCTACCGATTTTAAAAATAAAATGGGATGTGCCCAATTGAGGTCTTCCGTTTCCAACGGAAAGGACTGATACAACTCGATGGTTGTCCAAGCTTAGCTAATGGACCATTGTTTTAGTGATGATAAAAATGAAAGTCTTGTCCAGTACGGGGCGACATATGCTATTGCTTGCAATAGCAGACTTTCTAGTTATTATGTTCCCCAAACGAAGTTGGGGAACATATTGTTTTTACTCTGTTTCTTATTATTATTATTTTTCTTCTTCCTGGGAAAATTTTGTCCACGAGTGATCTTGTAAACTACACATCCGACTAAGGTAAAATGTTTTTAGGGTCAGTAGACATGTTATGTAGATTTGCCGAACGAAGGTCATTTTGCGCGCACGTGCTTGCAAGAGCGCGCACGTGCAACACGAAAAATGACCAATATAATGGATATTGCTGTAACTTTTCTTTTTCTTGATGAATTTTTTTGAAACTCATAATTTAAGGACACATTAGTAGTATAGACAAGATGGCATGGTCAAAATAGCAAGATCTCACGCGCATGCACGTGCACTTCGCTCTGATTGGCTGAAACTAAAACCTCAATATCTTTCTTGTATTAAGTCATAATTTTTTGAAATTTTAAACATAGTCCTACTTAACGAAGGTCTACAGCATGATATATAAAAATATTCATGAAAGCATGCGCATGCGCGCGTGCTGCAATCTGATTGGCTGAAACTTTAAATGGCTATATCTCCTTTGTTTTTTGACGAAATGCTTTGAAATTTAAAACATAGTCATGCATTAGGATATCCTAAAATATAATATAGAAAAAAATCATGAAATCACGCGCATGCACGTGTGCTGCAATCTGATTGGCTGAAACTTTATATGGCAATATCTCCTTTGTTTTTTGACGAAATGTTTCGAATTTTAAAATATAGTCATTCATTTAGATATCCTTCAGTACGATAAAGATAAAAATTTATGAAATCACACGCATGCATGTGTGCTGTAATCCGATTGGCTGAAACTTCAAATGGCTATAACTCCCTTGTTTTTCAACCAAACAGGATTTGATTTAGAACATAGATAAATATAAGGGACTCCTACAAGAAGGTGTAATCAATATGCACGTGCTTGCGCGTGCGTGCACGTGAAATGAGTAAAATTATAAATACACTCGAACGAGTGTATTTTTTAATACTTTTGGATTAAATGCTTTGATTTTAAGTATATTAAAATTTGAGATAGTGTAGACAAGATAATATGGTCGTTACGCACATGAACACGCGTGCAATGCCTATTTTTAAATATATTTTGTATTTTTCTGGGAAGACCTTGATTAAGTCTAAATTCTATAAAGTATTTCTTATCTAATAGAGATTACAGGGAATATGGCACCAAAAGGGACTTGGGGAGCGTTTGGGGAACATCTGTAACGGTCCCCGTTACAATTAGCACTAGTTATTATTATTATTTTTCTTCTTCCTGGGAAAATCTAGTCCACGAGTGATCTTGTAAACTACACATCCGACTTAAGTAAAACCTTTTTAGGGTTAGTAGGGATGTTATGTAGATTTGCCGAACGAAGGTCATTTCGCGCCTACGTGCTTGCAAGAGCGAGCACGTGCAACACGTTAAATGGCCAATATAATGGATATTGCCGTAACTTTTCTATTTTTTGATGAAATGTTTTGAAACTCATAATGTAAAAATATATTAGTAATATAGACAAGATGACATGGTCAATAAAGCAAGATCTCACGCGCATGCACATGCGCTTTCCTCTGATTGGCTGAAACTGAAGTCTCAATATCTTTCTTGTTTTAAGTCATAATCTTTTGCAATTTTGAACTTAGTCACATATTATGAAGATCTACAGCATGATATATAAGAAATTTGATGAAAGCACGTACATGCAGGTGTGCTGACAAGAGCGCGCGCGTGCAACATGTGAAATTACCAATATAATGGATAAAGCCGTAACTTTTCTATTTCCTGACGGATTTTTTTGAAATTCACAATGCATGGATATATTGGTAATATAGACAAGATGACTTGCTCAAAATAGGAAGATCTTACGCGCATGCACATGCGCTTTCCTCTGATTGGCTGAAACTAAAGTCTCAATATCTTTCTTGTTTTAAGTCATAATCCTTTGAAATTTTGAACATAGTCATACATTATGAAGATCTACAGCCTGATATATAAGAATTATCTTTAAAACACGTGAATCCACGTGTGCTATAATCTGATTGGCTGAAACTTTAAATGCCTGTAACTTTCTTGTTTCTCAACAAAAGAGGATGAAATTTAGAATATGAATAGGTATAATGGATTCCTACGTGATACTACTATCAAAATGAAATGCAAGGACGTGCTTGCATGCACTTGTGCATGCGCAATGCCTAAAATGAACAATATATTTGAAAAACGGTAACATTAATATTTTTGACTTTTTATTGATTCTTGGAATATATAAAGAAATGTTAAGGATTTAGCAACATGCCATGATCACCTTGCAGGTGCATGCACGTGCTTTTGCGTGCGGTGCGTTAAATGACAAAAAGTTGATATCATTGTAGCTATTAAAATTCTTTTATGAAATCCTGCAATACTCAGCATATTAAAAAAGTTTTAAAGGAAATTGGCACAAAAGGGAGTTGGGGAGCGTTTGGGGAACATCTGTAACGGTCCCCGTTACAATTAGAACTAGTTATTCTTATTTTTCTTCCTGGGAAAATTTTGTCCGCGAGTGATCTTGTAAACTACACATCCGACTTAGGTAAAACCTTTTTGGGGTCAGTAGGAATGTTATGTAGATTTGCCGAACGAAGGTCATTTTGCGCGCACGTGCTTGCAAGAGCGCGCACGTGCAACACGTGAAATGACCAATATAATGGATACTGCTGTAACTTTTCTTTTTCTTGATGAATTTTTTGAAACTCATAATGTAAGGATACATTAGTAGTATAGACAAGATGGCATGGTCAAAATAGCAAGATCTCACGCGCATGCACGTGCGCTTCGCTCTGATTGGCTGAAACTAAAGTCTGAATATCTTTCTTGTTTCTTGTCATAATCTTTTGAAATTTTGGACATAGTACTACATTACGAAGATCTACAGCATAATGTATAAAATATTACATGAAAGCATGCGCATGCGCGCGTGCTGCAATCTGATTGGCTGAAACTTTATATGGTTATATCTCCTTTGTTTTTTGACGAAATGCTTTGAAATTTAAAACATAGTCATGCATTAAGATATCCTAAAATATGATATAGAAAAAATTCATGAAATCACGCGCATGCACGTGTGCTGCAATCTGATTGGCTGAAACTTTATATGGCTATATCTCCTTTGTTTTTTGACGAAATGCTTTGAAATTTAAAACATAGTCATGCATTAAGATATCCTAAAATATGATATAGAAAAAACTCATGAAATCACGCGCATGCACGTGTGCTGCAATCTGATTGGCTGAAACTTTATATGGCTATATCTCCTTTGTTTTTTGACGAAATGCTTTGAAATTTAAAACATAGTCATGCATTAAGATATCCTAAAATATGATATAGAAAAAAAAACTCATGAAATCACGCGCATGCACGTGTGCTGCAATCTGATTGGCTGAAACTTTATATGGCTATATCTCCTTTTTTTTGGACGAATTGTTTGGAATTTTAAAATATAGTCATTCATTTAGATATCCTTCAATACGATAAAGATAAAAATTTATGAAATAACGCGCATGCATGTGTGCTGTAATCTGATTGGCTAAAACTTCAAATGGTTATAACTCCCTTGTTTTTCTACCAAACAGGATGGGATTTAGAACATCGATAAATAAAAGGGACTCCTACAAGAAGATGTAGTCATTATGTACGTGCTTGTACGTGCGTGCACGTTAAATGAGTAAAATTAAAAATACACTCGAATGATTGAATTTTTTAATACTTTTGGATTAAATGCTTTGATATTAAGTATATTAAAATTTGAGATAGTGTAGACAAGATAATATGGTCGTTATGCACATGAACACGCGTGCAATGCCTATTTTTAAATATATTTTGTATTTTTCTGGGAAGACCTTGATTAAGTCTAACTTCATTAAAGTATTTCTTATCTAATAGAGATTACAGGGAATATGGCACCAAAAGGGAGTTGGGGAGCGTTTGGGGAACATCTGTAACGGTCCCCGTTACAATTAGCACTAGTTTATTTATAATTTTTAATACTGATCTGATTTATGCTTTTTTCCTAGCCACAGTGTTAAAGTTAGCGATGTAGCCAATGGATTTTTGTTGAGTACTCTACTTGAAACTATTTGATTAACTGACTTATGGTAAATGATAGGTATAAAATAAATAAAACGCCTTTGATAATGCATTTATAACGAATATTCTTTTTTTTAGCATTGATCCTGAAAAATATCTTACAATCCGAAGAAATTGCTACGGATTTTTCATGGATGTTATCACCCAGCTTTGCTTTGAAGAGAACAAGACACCCTCTAATGAATTGTTAAACAAACTCATGCTCTATGTCACCATGGAATTAAAAATAAGTCATGGATTTCAAAGAGCAAGCCAAGTTCTTTATGATATTGACAACCAATTCGAATCAGAACAAACCTTCAGACAATTTCTTCTACAGCACATTTTCAGAAATTGGTAAGTACAGTGGCATTTAAAAATTACATTTATAAATTAGATTCTTATTTTGCTTTCACTAGACCTGATGCAAGACAATAATATGCAGTGAAGAAAGACGAAACAAAAATGGCTTATCTACTTTGAGGAAGTTCTGAGTTCACATTTGTTGCGTATCCTATTGGAAGCTTTATTGTGACGTCCTGGAAAAAATTACGAACGAAAAAGTCTAATAAACGGCATAATAATGCGTAAAAAACAACTTGAATTCATTTATTTCATTCTTTTTAAAAAATTAAAACCCAGTAAAATTACAAAACTTAACAATACTTTTGAAAATTTGAGGCAGTTCATGAAGTGATCCAGAGAAACAGGTTTACTGGTTCAATAATTACAAAATTGCTTAAATAAATATGAAATCATCACTTTTTAAATCTAATCATTGAAATCAAATAAAAAGAATTTATCTGATACGATGTATATAAAATATGAATTCTATTAGCATTGGAATTCTACAGGGATAAATGTATAGAATATTGTTAGAAGGGTAAGCGTTTTCGTGATTAGCAACAAAAGCATAGACTAGTTTTTTTAGCTCACCTGAGCCGAAGGCTCGAGTGAGCTTTTCTGATCAAAATTTGCCCGTTGTCCGTCTTTGTTGTCGTAGTCGTAGACGTTGTCGTTGTTGTCGTTGTCGTTGTAAACTTTTCACATTTTCATCTTCTCAAGACCCACTGGGCCAATTTCAACCAAACTTCGCGCAAAGTATCCTTGGGTAAAGGGAATTCAAGTTTGTTCAAATGAAGGGCCACGCCCTTTTTCAAGGGGAGATAATTATGAACAAGAGAAAAATAAATGGCATTCCTCTCATGAACCACTGGGCCAGGAAAGATGAAACTTATGTGGTATCATCGTCAAGAAGTGCAGATTCAAGTTTGTTCAAATCATGACCCCCGGGGGTAGGGTGGGGCCAAAATTGCCGATCAAAGTTTTACATAGGAATATATAGGAAAAATATTTAAAAATCCTCATCTCAAGAACCATTGAGACAGGAAAAATAAAACTCATATTAAATCATCCTCAGGTAGTATAAATTCGGTTTTTTAAAATCATGACCCCCAGGGGTAGGGTTGGGCCAGAATGGCCGATCAAAGTTTTACATAGGAATATACTGGGAAATCTGTGAAAATCTTCTTCTCCAGAACATGAGCCAGGAAAGATGAAACTCATATGGAATCATCATCAGGTAGTGTAGATTCAAGTTTGTTCAAATCCTGACGCTGGGGGGTAGGATTAGGCAAAATGGCTGATCAAAGTTTTACATAGGAATATATAAGAAAAATCTGTAAACATCTTCTTCCCAAGAACCATTCAGACAGGAGAGATAAATCTCATGTGAAATCATTCTCAGATTCAAAATTTTTTCAGATCATGACCCCCGGGGCTAGGATGGGCCATAATGGCCGTTAAAAGTTTTACATAGGAATAGATAGGGAAAATCTTTTAAAATCGTCATCTCAAGAACCAATGGGCCAGGAAAGATGAAACTAATGTGGAATCATTTCAGGTAGTGTAGATTTAAGTTTGTTCAAATCATGACCCCCGGGAAAGGTAGGGGCCAAAATGGTCGATCAAAGTTTTTCATAAGAATATATAGGGATCAAAATCTTTGAAAATCTTCTCAAGTACTTCAAAGCCGTGACTAGTGATATTTATATGAAATCATCCTCAGGTAGTGTAGATTCTAGTTTGTTCAAATCATGATCCCCTGGGGGTTAAGATTTAAGCCCCCCTCATAACTTAGTAAACTTTCATTTCTAATCTGATATTTGCTTTTTCCTAGCCGGTGTGCTCAGGTGAGCGCTGTGGCCCCTGGGCTTTTTGTTTTTATTATTAGAAATATGGACTATTTATTGCTTATACAGTGTATATTTTGAAAATTGCTGGGAGTTGATTAAAAGTCTGTATGATTATGATTAGAAGTTCACGGTAAATGAGACCGATCTGTCTAGGATGTTTACTCCTGTATGATGATGATCCAAACTATGATGTTTATGATAACCGTGTTTGTCTGATTTGTAATGTGTCAATTAACCTTTGAGCTTGAAAAATGTTTGTTATCTCCATTTATTTTATTCACGACCTAAGTTTCATTCTTAAAGCTTAAATTTCACAGTTAAGTAATGCCGTCAGCTGTGACTTGTACATGCAATATAACAATATTTTTTTCTAAGCCCACTGACCCAAGATTTAAAAGGAGGTCTTTTTTAAGGCAAACTGACAAAATACAAAATTTCCTTTTCAAACATAAGGTGTAATTTAAGACATTAATATTTGTGATTGATTGATTGATTAATTGAATATTGTTAACGTCCCTCTCGAGAATTTTTCACTCATATGGAGACGTCATCGTATGCCGATGAAGGGCTTCAAATTTTAACCTTTACATGGTACTCAGGGCCATTGAGCAGTGAGGAATCTTTATCGTGCCAACGCCTGCCGCTGACAAGGGGCTTCGGTTTTTAAGGTCTCATCCGAAGGACCCGCAACTTTTATATCAAAGTGCCGAGCGCATGGCGACGGAACAGTTGCTACCCATTTTTAATCGACTTAGGTCAATTGCGGTCGAGATACGAACTCACGACCTCCCGATCACGAAGCGAGTGCTCTACCGACTGAGCTACCGTGAACGGTATCAATATTTTTGAACTTAAGGCTCAGGTATTATTTTTATACTGAAAGGAAAAAATAAATGCAGAGTTACATAAATGCAAAACTGCATGACGGAACACTACTAAAATGGTCAAATCAGAATTTTGGATACTTTGCATATAAGTCAGAGTGGAGTTATATCAATATAACATACATATAATAATGTGAAAAGTAAGGGTTTTTTCCTACATATCTTCCTTTGATGATAATAAAATGAAAATAGCATTATTACCATATCTTTTTCGTGAGGAGTGATTCAATCCATTTATTCGTGATGTTAACTTATTTTGTATTTCACCGTTTATTGAATAGTATAAAAAAAGAAGAAGCCAAGGAGTTCATGGACTATCATTTGTCAAGGACTGAACACCGTGATAACGATTCAGAGATGGACCTTCTTCTGATGTTTCTTTACTGCTACGAGGTTAGCTTGCGTATGAACATTTTTATGAAAGGGTATAAATTGTAAGAAAATCACGACATATGAGCATCAACTTTAAAGGGAAGAAAGATCTTAATATAAGCTGATAAAATGCTTGTTGTTCATTTTTTCATATTATGTATACCGATATTTTCATTTAATATGTCCTATGTACCCTCAAGCATGTCAATCATTAGGTTTCTAACCTCATTGTTGAGATATTGAAATAACGAACAGTATTCAATCTCAACGTCCATTAAACAAATATACAAAATAAGAGCAGAGCAAACACGGACCTCCGAAACATCAGAGGTGGTATCAGGTGCCATGGAGGAGTGAGCATCCCCTGCCCACCGGTCACACCCGCCGTGTGAGTGACAATTACATGTATTATATGCCATATAGTGTCTAAGTAGTGTTTTGAATCTCCATATTCATTTTTCTCATTGGATTCATTATTCTGTCTAAAATCGGATTTTTTCACCATAAAAATTAGTAGTGGACCTGCATTTTTTTAAATATATCCGAATATACATAGAGTTTAAAATTCGGAAAAGCAAGTTTCTCTTGTCACACTTCATTTAGAGAGGATAAATTCGTACTTTTTTAAGACAACATAAACAACAACAAAAACGTAATTTGCAAAAGATTCCATCATTCAAAATATGAATATTTACGTTGAAACGTCGTTCATTTTTGAATAACTGATAAAGGCTGCGATCAATATCGCAAAGGGCACAGTTGAAAAAGACATAAATGTAAGCATGAGAAAAATAACGGGTACGGGAAAACCAACTATGACGTCGCACAGTTGCAAAGTAAGCGAAATAAGACATTTAGGCAAAATATTTTCATCAATCGCTTCGCAAAATATCTTTCTTGTTGCCCGATTCACAAAATACCTCTCCATGTTCTGATTGTGATCCGTTTTTGTGTCATTATACTGTCCATTTTGTACAGTATTTAATCTTACTGTACTAAGTGCTATGACGTCAACAACTCGTTAGACGCACACAGTAGGGGAACAGAAGAGTTGGTCAATCCGCAAATCTTCACAAGAAAATTTAAATTTTTAAAGTATTTATAACAAGATGGTGAAGTCAAACAAACTTTCAAAAATTAAACAAGTCTTTTAGTACTAAGGTTTCAATCACTTTTTGTACACATATTATCTGAGATTTGAGACAATGTGTCCTTCGTTCCCTGAAATGACAAAAAGTAAGGAAAATATAAAATTGAAATATAACTTTCGATCGAAAACTTAACGTCGCCTTACCGAATATGAGATGTAAAAGTTGTTAGTAACAAAATGCTACCGTTTCCACTTTGAAAAAATTATAATTCTAATTGATGAATGTGCATAATATTATGTATTTTTCTTTTATACACAGTCTACGCTGTATCAACAAATTCTAACAGAGGATCATCAAGCTCAGGAAACATTGAGAGCAACTGAATATATTACAACAAACAGTCAAATAACATTTCCTGTCGCAAGAGTTGAAAACCTTGTCTGCCTTGCAGAAATACGATACGGACTGTCAGTAGCTTCAACTTCTCTTTATAGATATTACTGTGAGAAGAAAATTTACGATTTTCCTGCTGATTGTTTAAATGAACTAGTTTCTGCCGTACGAGACTTATGCCAAAACTCCCAGTGGAAGCAGCCAAGGTAATATAATTTTAATTGTAAAATAATCTTTTCGAAACATTTTCCCATTGCTAACATTTCAATTTTATAACTTTTATTGTGAGTATTTGTACAATATGAATTAACAAGAGCCTTCATAATGTAACTTCTTTGCAAGCCAAATTCTCTAGCATTCGTAACTGTATTTCAATTAAAATAACAATTTTTCCCATGGATTCTGTTACACAATAGTTTTTTTTTAATATTACCGAGAGTATCCGGGATATAAAACATATGCATCTCGTATCAATTATTTTCCACTTCCTGAGAATGAATCAGGTATTTTGCTGAAGTACGTAAATGATGCATTTTTGTTTATTAAAAAAATATTATTTAATAAAAATATTTTTTTACATGTAACATATTACATCACTCTGAATGAAGACAAATTAAAAACAAAAAAAATAGATTTAAAAAAAATATATTGATGGTGAGGAAATCATAGAATTTAAAAGACATTCGAAGAAATTGAAAATGAATGCAATATTGAAGAATGTTAATGAATCATTGCGAGCTTGAAACGATGGTGAAATGCAATTAACATAAATGAACGATTAAATTGCGCTAGTTAATTACGACAATCCGTAAATTGTACATCGTTTCATAATACCCGACAGACCTGGCGTATTTCATAACGGTCCGGATTTTTTTCTTTACTATTGAGTATAAATTTTTGAATTCAACATGCAACACTGCAAATATAAAGCGTTTGGTAGTTTTGTAGTAGCGCATGTTGTTTTTTGTATCTCTTTTTCTTTTGTTCTTATGATAAAATTCACTGATTTTTTGTGTCCCTAGGAAGAGACATGTCCTCCCAAAAAGTTTACAATTTTAATTGTACTTGTCGTTGTTGTTGGTCATTTTTCATATACATAATTTAGATACACGCACTCCCACACCATTCACACACACACCCTCACACACACACACACACACACACACACACACACACACACACACACACACACACGCACCCTCACACACACACACCCACCCACCCACCCACCCACCCACACACACACACACACACACACACACACACACACACACACACACACACACACATACCCTGATTAACAAAACTGTTTATGTTTTTAAGGTTGTTTCTAATGAAGCACCTGTGTCGCTCACATGGAATTGATGCTTATATGCACATTTGTAAGCAAGAAAATATGCATTGGCTGGCTGATGGCTTTCCTCAAAACGAGGTTTGTTTATTGTATCATATTTTTTAAGACTAATTTATTTATTTTATTGTCCCCCGCTTGAAAAGTGGGGGATATTAATTTGGGTTTGTCCGTCCGTCCGTCCGTCTGTCCGTCTTTCTGTCTGTCTGTAACGCTTTCGTTTCCACATGATATCTCGAGAACCCTTTGAGCTTTTGCAATGAAATTTAGCATAGCAACTCCCTGTGGACTAAAGAAGACCCCTATTGATTTTGAGGTCAAAAGGTCAAAGGTCAAGGTCATAAATAAGCAAATTCTGTCTGTTAAAACACTTTCGTTTCCACACGATATCTCTAGAACCATTTGAGCTATTGCAATGAAATTTTATATAACAACTCCCTGTGGCCTAATTAAGACCCCTATTGATTTTGACGTCAAAAGGTCAAAGTTCAAGGTCGTAAATTTATACATTCTCTCCGTGTGAAATACTATTATTTTCGGGCGATATTTCAAGAAGATTTTGAGCTTATGCAATGTAATTTTATATCAAAACTCCCTAGGACGTCTCTCGCCCCTCTCAAAGTGCCCCGCCCCGTTTGTTTTATTAGTATTTATAGTATTACATGTCGCTATTTTTAGCGCAGGGGCATGAGGAGATATAAAACAGGTTCTCGGCGGACTTTATGTTCTTATCACATCTATTAGAACTGTTTAATAAAGGCTAAATAAATCAAACACCATGGATTGTGTAAAATTTTAAGAATACCGAACATGAAAACATGAATATATACATGTATGTGACTTCACTTCTGCATATACTTCACTCTAATAAAGTGATTCCGTGGTCTAGTGGTTATGTCTGTCGCTTCAAGTGTGAGAGGTCCCGGGTTCGAATCTCGGTCGGACCTTTCTTTTTTTTTCTTTTTTTTTTTAAATACTTTTTTTTAACTAAATGATAGTATTCAGCATGTGAAATGAAAAATTTATGAGGTTATAAAATCATCATTACAGTGTGATAAAAATTCCATATAAAAAAATCTTCTATACACATAATGAAGAATAAGCAATCAAATCTTTATACATGTATTTTATTTCCTTCAGTATACACGTATACATTTAATAATTCTACAAATTCAGTCGGGGGGGGGGGGGGGGCGACTTTTTCCCTAAGCGGGGGACACGAATTCTCTGAATTAGCTTGTTTACTTATGTCGTTAAATGTATGATAATCTTAGAGTATTTCTTTTTAGGTTGTGGAATGTGCAGATAGATTTCTTGTTACTCTACCAGAGTACAAGAGAGTGAGAGATTTAATTGCCTCCGCATTGTTTTATGGAGATGTTGATAATCGCCTTGCACCTTTAAAGGTTTAAATGCTTTTACTATACTATTGACTGATATAATGATTATTCCTTTTAACCCACTTTTTCGTCTTGATAAAGTAAAAATAAAAGACTATTGATGATTGATGGATTGTATGTTGTTTAACGTCCATCTCGAGAGTTTTTCACTTACATGCAGACGCGACTATTGATGAATGCACCAACTGTAAGGAGTAATTTTTTTGTGTTTTGAAAATAAATACTGTTTTATGATCATTTACACGTAATTAATTTGAAAACCCCTTTGCAAGTAGACACCTAGCGAACACCTAACCTCCAAAAAAAAAAGTCTAGAAAAATAGACAAAAATCCTACTTTTTGTACACATTTTAATACTTTTGCTTAATATAAATATTTTTAAAATTGTATCAATTTTTATGGTTTAAAACCAACTCCCAATGCCTAGTAGTTCCTCCTATACCCGTAGGGCTTTTAGACAGACTCACTAATAAAACTCACCATAAAATTTGATACAATTTTTTTTACTTTTATATTTAAGCAAAATGTATTATTTTTTTTAATTCCATCTTTTCTAAACATTAATTTTGAATGAAAGGAAAACTAAAATTAAGATTTTGACAGGCATCAAATATTGCTTTTTTTATTTTATAAATATAAGATGATTGAAAACACCTTGAATAAGTTTACGTAAAAAAAAAACGGTCATTCAAAGGATATACCGTAAGAAGATGTTGGAACGAAAAAAGATCTTTCACCAAGAAAATGTAAAGCATATAATAATGAGTGAAAAATTATCAAATAGGCTTGAACAACAAACAAAAGATTCATAAGAAGTTATTCATGGTATCAAAGTTAAAATAATGATCTTCTTTGCAATTGTAGACTTTAGACCTATTGCCACATCAAACAGAAATCATTATTCTTCTCGCTGTATTTAGACAAATTACGTTTGCCAACGTAGCTGGAGTTGAACAAGGGCGAAGAGAGGTAAGTTCTCTTTTCTATCAAATCTGAAGGGAAGAAAATTCGGATCATTTTTTCTTCTACGTTAATAACGTTTAATTAAACAAAAATATAACTTTTGTCTGTGTAGTAACATTTGTGAAAATACGGAAGGTAAATAGTTAAATCAAAACCTAAATATTTTTATTAATTCACAAAAAATTGCCAATTTTCTTAAGTATTAAAAAAATTATGATTTGAGAAAGTGCAAAGATGTGTTAATCAAATCCGTCCAGAAATTTGAAGTTTTAAAGACTTCGAGATGAAGTAAGATATTTATTAATTTTGGTGTAAAATGCTGTTGCAATATTAAAGTCGTAATATTATACAGAAAATTCTTGAAAATATTAGCTTTAAATCTGTTTCTATGCACCTTTGAATAATTCAGTGGAACCAAAATCAGTTATATCAATAAAATCACATTTACGCTTGACAGCACAAGATCAGACAATCCTCCTCGATTTCCCGAAGCCTTGAACAAGGGTTGAACCGTTTGTTTGAACAGACTACTGTGCATTGACAAATCGAATAGGCTTCAGTGTGTTCTATGTTGATAATTGTAGACGTACATGTTTATTAACTACATGTTTCCAGTGAGTGCAACACTCAGAAAAATATTCTTTATACAATTTTTAATTGTCTTTTCTAGCGTGATCTGAACTGGCGGGTATTAAAATTCGAACGTACCGTATACATATGTTATTTTGAGTAATTTGATTGTTGTTCTAGAAAAGTTGATCTTTGAAAACACCAAGTATGCTCCGAATTGTCGTGCATTTGATCAAAACAATAGTAATTTGTAAAGCCAGGGCACTGCGTATTTTTTTTACTTGCAGATTAAACTGCTATTGTGATTCCGCGAAATAATGACCCAGTGGAAATGTTTAAGTAAAACTAGGATTGGTGTATGTCATTTTTTTAAAGTCTTAGTTAGGGTTTGTAAGTTTCTCCAAGAACATTCTTGGACAACATTGAAGCTGACTAAAACAATTCATATCTCGATTTTGTTCAAGCTGAAGTAAACATAATGGGAAAATTGTAATGACATACCTTTGCAAATGTATTGTGTTTGCAACCTGAGTGAAATTTCAAAGTCCATGTACGATCCTTAAGATTGACATCTTCAAAATAAACTGAAAGGACTTTTTCGGAATTATTTCGCAATGGTTGGTCTTTAAAAGATATGTAGATGTTAAATTGGACTTTAGAGCATAACATATGTTTATATCTTAAGCATATTTCATTTTAGATTGTGAACGACATTTGTCTTTATCTATGCTCCTTGCCATCGCTTTCCAGAAAGGTTAGTTGAAAAGCGATACTGCTTAAATTATACGTCTTGACATTTGACAACTTCTTTAATAGACAAAAAAAAAAAATACTTTTTAACGAATATTTGTTTTTGTAGAGTGACCTTATTAGATCTTTATGTGAAAACCGGGTATGGAACGACGAAAGCAGACTGAAACTATCGGAAGGACTGGACATGAATCAACAAAACATTGTGTGTCTTCTTTACCATTTTTTCTTTGTCATACAATCAAACAGAGGTCTCTTGACTCCTCTTATAAAAATGGCAGAGGATCCTCAATCAATGCAGGTGAATTTAAATGTATTATGCTGTTTAACACTAATGCAATATATTTTTAAAAAGGAAAAGTTTGAGTCATTCGAAAACCAAAGTCTGTTTTTCAATATATCTGATCGCAGTAATGTTAATATTGTTATTTCAAATATATACCGTCAAATATTTTTTGCTTCAAATCCCATTATTGTGAAAAATTTAAATAGAAAATTACAAACTACACAGTGAAACTATGGCAAGTCAAACGTTGCAAACTTCGATCTTTTCCATTTGTATTGTATACTTTTCCATTTGTATTGTATAATTTTTATTTGTATTGTATAATTTTCCTTTTGTATTATATAATTTCCATTTGTATTATTTTTCATTTGTATTGTATAAATTTTATTTGCACTGTATATTTTTCATTTATATTGTAAAAAAAATCATTTGTTTTGTATAATTTTTCAGTTGTATTCTATATTTTCCATTTGTATTGTATAAATTTTCATTTGCATTGTATCCGCCGAATTGTTTATTTTGGTTTGTTATCAAGGATTTCATTGGTTTAATCTAATCACATATCGGATTAGGTAATACCCGAGATGTTCCGGTAAGTCTAGTTAGTCTACACGTGTTATCAAGTCTAAACATAGACTAGCTTGCCTGTCGCATGCTCGATATACAGACAGGTGACTAGTAGTGTATAGAGCTGCGCTCATTCCCGGAGACAGAAACCAAAACAGATCACAGCAAGGGCGGTGGAAGCAAATAGAAAGTGGGGGGGGGCTAATCGAAAGTGGGAAGGGGGGCTAAACCAATCAAAAAAAGGTAAATCCCAATTTTCAATGCTTATATAATGTCTACTTTTGCAAAAAAAGGGGGGCTAAGCCCCCCCCCCCCCCTTCAGGCCCCCCATTCGGTTCCGACACCTATTAGAGTGCAGAGACATCGGCCGTTATAATTAATAGCCACGGAGCTCAACCCTTCACACTACTGGTCACCTGTATATCGATCGAGGATGAGAGAGGCAAGCTAGTTTATGCACAGACTGGATTACACGTATAAACTTCCCGGAACATCTCGGGTATTACCAAATCCGAAATATGATTAGATTAAACCAATGAAATCCTTGATAACAAACCAAAATAAACAATCCGTCGGATACAATGCAAATGAAATATTATACAATACAAATGAATTTTTTACATTAGAAATAAAAAATTATGCAATTCAAATGAAAAATTATACATGCAAATGAAAATTATACAATTCAAATGAAAATTATGGAATAAAAAGAAAAAATTATACAACTCAAACAGAAAATTATGCAATACAAATGGAAAATTATACAATACAAATGGAAAAATATACAATACAAATTGAAAATTATACAATACAAATGGAAAATTATACAATATAAATGAAAACTTATACAATATAAATGAAAACTTATACAATAAAAATGGAAAATTATACAATACAAATAAAAATTATACAATACAAATGGAAAATTATACAATACAAATGGAAAATATCGAATATTGCAACGTTTGACTTGCCATATGAAACATGTCCATTTTACTCATTAAAACATGACTGTTGTTATTTATTTATTTTTTTTAAGTGTGTATGTATTTTCTTTCCTTATTAGCGAAAATTTAAATGAATAGTTAAATGAATAGATTTTTGGTATTTCCAGTTATTTTAAGTACAAACGATATCGCCCATTAAGAGTGTTTATCAGTTCTGTCATATTCTAAAGCATCCTTCAAGTACATTTCTCAATCCGAATCCTACTTATAAATGTTCTTTAATAAATTTTTTTGGTTGTAATGTGTCATTTAATTAAATGGATAAAAAAAATCAAACTACTAGTATGTTGTATCACCTGCCTTTCTTACATAACAGTAACTTATGCCAACTTATTGATCCGATAAACATTACATTGAAAACACGTACAAATTGAAGCAAATTTTAATTAGAATTGTTATTCCTTTTAACTCTCCTGAATAATTGAATATAAATTATAAGGAATGGAATTTATTAAAATAACAGGGTTGAACCAGTATCCGCCTTTTTATGAATCGTTTCACTGTTAGAATATAAAATAAGAGATGTTATTTTTTTCCAAAAAATAGTTGTGTAATATCTTATAAATATTAGATATATAAGATAAAAATCTTTAAAGAAGTGCTTAACTAAAGAAATTTTAAATTTTCCAATATGACAAATGCTTTCGATTTATAACAATTTATTTCAAGGAGGAAGTTTTTAAAATTTGTTCCAATGTAAAAAAAAATATATATATACGTGTAGCCTATAGCATCTCTAAAACACCAAAATGACAGAACGACTAGTAATTTGTTGTGAAAACGTAAGATTTTTTACATTTGGTTCACAGTTTGCTTTTCAGCCTACAAAAATGATGACCTTAGGAAAAAGAGCATAGACTTGTTTGAAGAAAATTGTTAACCGCCTTGATAAATTTGCATTGGTATTTGAAAGGATAATTTGACCTGTGTGCTAAGTGTATGTCAAAAATTGCTGAATCACTGTATATACGAGGGTTGTCCGTAAAGTTCGTGGACAACATTGATTATTACTGACAAACATTGACAAAATATATGAAACTATTATTTTCATTAAATTCATGCTTTATTTTATAGATATGCAAGTTTTCAACAAAAACAAAGCACAATTAGTTATATTTATATCAGATATAAAAAAGACACACACTCATACCCGGAGCACTGAAACGAACATTTTTGACGATTTCCGACGTCAAAAGCTAAACGAGCACATGTAAATTTCCTCAATATAGTTACCGTTTAACTCAATACATTTCTTATGTCGCTTTAATCAGTCATAAAAATGTGCAGATTTCATTCGTAAAATAATATTTAACAATGCATGTCTCATACCCTGCAATCATCCAACCTCTGTCCGTGTAAAGACGATTTTATTTATTGAAATACGAAAAAGTCATGATCACGTTTAACTTACAAATTCATTTTTACAGTACTGTAAATGTCGGAATGACGGTCTTCCTTCACGCATGTCATCCTGTAAACTGTTTCTTCAGTCCGAAAATTATATATTCCACTTCAATACTTAAGAACGGTTTTTAAAATATATTTTCCCGACTGTTTACAGCATTTATGGGTCTCTGTTGGCGTTTTTCTGATGTCTAAACAGAATTTTATCGCTGCTCTCTGCTCCACCTTTTCCGAAAAGGTTGAACAATCCCGATCCTGTCTGAATAGATTTTAACCTCGATTTCTCAGCCATTTCTAAACTATGAACGTTCAAATTTTGCAGGTTTAAAAATGTAACCTTTGTCAACCTCATAATATAAAAACAATCCAAAAATCCGCGGAATTTTACAAAATACAAATGATCTTTATTTAAGAAATAAACAACGTTATTCAGTGAACATGGCGTTATGAATAGCAATTGCTCTGCTGGCATTAAATTTTTAAAGATATAAATCAGCAATTTTAAATAGTCTGAATTTCTTTTTTTCCAAAAAATATTATTATAAACTTATTTTTAGTGTTTTTACGAAACACTTCATATATATACTTCTCAACATGGTATATTTGTGTAGTAGAACTTGTTCTACACGAGTGAGCTAGAGCAATTGCACTCATAGCAGAAGCAGTTGCGTCTATAGTCCTATGAACGCAGTTGCTGGCTGCAGGTTCATAGTGGGAGAGAGCAATGGATATGCAAATATAAAGTAATAAATAAATTTTTAATCAAAATATTGCAGTGCTCCGGGTCACCATACCAAGTCTAATAATGAAGCCATTATTGTAATTATATGTTTGAAATTGATTATAATTTTACATTTTGTAATTCCCATTTCGTATAGGATTAAGAATATGTTAATAATAAATTTCAATGACAATATTTTTATTTAAATTTTAGCTTGTCCACGAACTTTACGGACAACCCTCGTTTGTTAGACTTCCCATTGTAAAGAACATGGCCTATTTTTATTAAAGTCTCAACTATTCGAGACATTCGGTAAAATGTTGACAATTTGTCTTTTAAAATACCTAGCAAATCTTGAATGAATAAATGTTAGAATATACAAAATACATGTAAAAATGAGATTTTATATCATGTGTGGTATCGTCTTTCGGCGAATGGATGATAACGTCAAGATTCTTCTTTGCAAAAGAGTTTAATGAGCCTTAAAAAACGGGATTTCATGGATGTACTTTAGTTTTCCTTTATCTCTTTCCCTCAGGGGCACATTCCGAAATTATAAAAAAAAAAAATTCAATGTCATTCAACAAATTAGGTAAATTCACATCTGAGGACTTCAGTGACAGCGTCTTTCGTTATTGCCAGTAGCTGTGTTTCCTCTTGTTTTGGTTTTCCCTGACAATCTGTACAAAATTAAGCACTTAAAACAATCAAGCGATTTTTAACTAATCCATCATTATTCAGTAAGAAATCAAAAAAATGTCCAAAAGAAGATTGAAATCGAGACCAGATTTTGAAACGTGCGAAAATCGTGTAAAAAGCAAATAGGGATCGTGTACAAAGCGTTTCGTACTGAATTTCGTGTAAATCGTGCATTAGAAACCATTTTGTGTCAACCATTTATAGTGTTTCGTTCAAACTATGAAACATTCTTTGTAAACTATGAAGTGAGCGTATAGCGTTCATTCAGAGTGCATGTAGGGTTTTAGCACATTTCACAGCGTAAAGAATATAGAGATTACGAACAATGCTCAATATCAAAGTCCATAAAACAATACAATAAATGAGCAAAGCAAAGTTTACCTCCAAAAGAGTAAAAAGTTTAAAGTGTCACAAAGTATTATTTTTCTATCGCGTCACCAGAAATTGAAAATTAAACATCTCGCATATGCCCTTCCTCGCCTTCCTCTTCAATTCCTGTTTGTGTTTATTTAAATATTGGAAAGAATAACTCGTGACATCTTTAAGTGCACGAGACCGAAATCAAAACAGAGATGGCCGCTTATTAATTAAATAAGCATCACTGATTATGCTGTATAGCAATATGTTTTATTATAGAATACATTTTTACCAACTATGCCGCTGGACAACGCTGATGAATTTGCTCAACAACTTATCAAACACAACAAGCAACGTACAAAGTTGGAGGATCTTACAATGTATTGTAAGTATCATTTTTCAAAACAATTTTTTTCGAGTGTTAAATTCAGTTCAGCTCTAGAAATACCCAGAACATCTACTATGTACCTCTTCATTTTTTTTAGTAAATATGTTATATAAGATAAGTCAATTAGTAAAACATTCTTTTTTTTATCCTAAGCCAACTTTTTACAATTTGTGATAATGTCATGAAATTTATTCCATCGCTGAAACTTTACTCTGAGAAAAAGCAAAGGGCATGGGCAAACAAGGTTAGTTCTCAAAAACAGAAGGCAAAGAAAATCAGCATACATGCAAAAACACAACACGCATACCAAAAGTACCCATTAAATTTAAAAAAAAAGATATAATAAACATAAAAATAATAATAGTATGACTATCAATGCACCGACTATAATATCATCAAACTCTCGACATGAGAGATGGCGGACAAAACGAGACTCAATACCCCTTTTGAGAATTTTTACGCATGTGGAGACTCCGACACTAGCCAGTGGAGGACTGTATTTTTAAATAGATATATTCGGCATTTGGGATGATTGAGCAAGGAGAAATTATTTTCGTACCAACACCTACTGCGATCCGGGACCTCGATTTATACATCTGTACATTAATATACGAAGAACCGATCTTCACTACCTAAAGTGATTTCGATCCAACCACGTAAGGATCAATTCCTTACTCGAAACTTAACATTTCTATTTTTTCTTTCTCGCAGAAGCGACAATAAGTATAATAACAACTATAATAATTACTATAAGAGAGTAATGCCTAGGTCACATTTAAGCAAATGGTCGGGCGACTAAATTCGTCTGGTCTTGCCGGCTGAAAGAAGATGATCGGCCGCCACGAGTAAGTATCAGACACATTATCCAGCGATGGGGTATACGATGAAAAACCGATGCTTTTTTGCGTGGTTGCCGCCCGGACACCATTAGTGATCGGACGGTGACTTAGGCCATTTTGCGAATCGATGGGGTCATCGGTAGGAAATAATTCGTAGTTAAAAATCAGTAATGTCTTCAAAGATGTCCTTTAAAGCTCCTCGTCGGCAACCCATCATTAAAACATCTTTCTCGGATCGGCCGATGTATTACCAATCATCGTCCAATATCTGTTGAATCTGAGGTCATCGGGGGGTTGAGTGGTGTTCAACAGATAACGGCCGATCATCAGTCGATGTTCAGTCAAACATTGGCCCTTAGTCGACCGATGTTCGAACGATGTTCACCAACGTATAAGCGAAGTAATATACATCGGCCGATTATCCTGGAACATCGTTTTATGATTATAAATGCATCACTGGGCCTTTGTAAGTCCGGCCGGCAACCACGCCATTTTTCTCATAAAACGCATTGGTTGCCCATCGATCGTATACCCATCGCTGGATAATGCCTAGGTCACATTTCCCGGCCGGTAGCCATAGACCGTTGGTAATCGGTAGTAATCCGTGGTGTTAACGATGCCTCAACATCGGTCCACATCGGCCAAGTAGTCCTTAAAATATCAGTCAAATTATCCAGCGATGGGGTATACGATGGACAACCAATGTGTTTTAACATGCTTTTAACATTAACAAAAAGAAAAAAATCTAAAAAACTCCATAATTTTTAAATTGAGAATACATTTTACTTGCAATTCGGATCAAGTGAAATTTTGATTCATATGCAACTACAAATATTTTGAACATACATTTTAATTAATGATTTTCAATATTTTGAATATACCTTTTAAATAATGTGAAAATTTTGTGCGTTTCAAAGGAATTGTTATCTTAAAATTTTATTTTTAAATTCACTTAATTTCAAGTTTTTTTTGTTTCAGTGTGTCCAAATGGTCACCCATACGTTCTTGGAAATGTAAGTAATACTAGTAATCAGGCAAATACTCTTTCAAGTGCGTAAGGCAACTATAAAAAAAAATAGTTTAAGAAAATTTAAACAATTGCTTATTAAGATTCCAAAACTGTGTTTTACTGATAACTTTTGAAAAAAAATTAAAGAAAAAAACCTTCAAAAGACAGCCACACCTTTCATCAACCTCTGCCAAAATTCTCTTTTCTTAGAATTTTTAACACCATTGGAAAACCAGTTTCTTTCTTCGTTTTATACCATATATAACTTACAATAAATGCAGAGTACATGCAAGGTTTGGAGGAATTCTACTGTCCATGTATTTTTGAGGGACTGTCTTAAAATACAGGATCATTTACTATAGGATTATATAGGAAAATGCCAATTTCTAGCAATTTAATCAAAGTATACAAACACTACAAGTCTTTTTGTTTAAAATATAATATTTTAGGAGTAATGCCTAGGTCACATTTCCCGACCGGTAGCCGTAGACCGGTGGTAATCGGTAGTAATCCGTGGTGTTTACGATGCCCCAACATCGGTCCACATCGGCCAATTAGTCCTTAAAGTATCAGTCACATTATCCAGCGATGGGGTATACGATGGACAACCAATGCGTTTTATGAGAAAAATGGCGTGGTTGCCGGTGGGACTTACAAAGGCCCAGCGATGCATTGCTAATCCCAAAAAGATATTCAAGGATAATCGGCCGACGTATAATCGGTCATACATTGGTAAACATTGTTCGTACATCGGTCGACTCCGGGCTAATGTTAGGTCGAACATCGACCGATGATCGATCGTTATCTGTTGAACACCACTAAACTCCCCGATGACCTCAGATTCAACTGATATTGGACGATGTTCGGCCATACATCGGCCGATCCTTGAAAGATGTGTTAATGATAGGTTGTCGATGAGGAGCGATGTGATGCATCGTTGGAGACATCGCTGAATTTTAACTACAAATTATTTCCTACCGATGACCCCACCTATTCGCAAAAAAGACTTAGTCACCGTCCGATCACTAGTGGTTCCCGGCCGGCAACCACGCCATTTTCATCAAAAAGCGCATCGGTTTCTCATCGTATACCCCATCGTTGGATAATGTGACTTATATTTAATCCGTGGTGTTAGCGATGCCCCAACATCGGTCCACGTCGGCCTACTAATCCTTAAAGTATCAGTCACATTATCCAGCGATGGGTATACGATGGGCAACCAATGCGTTTTATGATAAAAATGGCGTGGTAGCCGGCTGGACTTACAAAGGCCTAGCGATGCATTGCTAATCAAAAAACGATGTTCCAGGATAATCCGCCGATGTATATTACATCGGTCATACATTGGTGAACATTGCTAGTACATCGGTCGACTACGGGCCAATGTTTGGTCGAAAATCTACCGGTGATCGACAGTTATCTGTTGAACACCACTCAACCCCCCGATGACCTCTGATTCAACGGATATTGGACGATTCTCGGCCATACATCGGCCGATCCTTGAAAGATGTGTTAATGATGGGTTACCGATGAGGAGCGATGTGAGGCATCGTTGGAGACATCGCTGAATTTTAACTAAGAATTATTTCCTACCGATGACCCCACCGATTCGCAAAATTGCCTCAGTCACCGTCCGATCACTAGTAGTGCCCGGCCGGCAACCATGCCATTTTCATCAAAAAAACGCATCGGTTTCTCATCGTATACCTCATCGCTGGATATTGTGACTGATACTTAATACTACATCATACAATGAATGTAAGAAACACAAAATTCTACCATCTTCTAACCAGACAGGGCATTTCAAAATGCCAACATTAACTAATTATTTATAGAGTACTAAAATAGGTTTAGCACAAATGATTCAAAATTTACAGTAAAGTGAATAAACTCTTCTAAAGAAGTGTATAAGAGGGGAAGCAATTGCAAATTTGACGCAATATTCGTTTAATATGCGTTTAATTACATTTTTATTAACTTTTAGTCTGCTGCAACGCATCACAATCGCAACAATAATATTTTAAGCTAAAAATTATATGCATTATATAATTTTGTTTCGAACAGTATTGGTAACTTCACTGTGTAAATATCGGTAATTTAATGTTGAACAATTTTTATATCATAACATGAAGTCTGGGTCGTTTTTTTTTTTACACTACATCATAAGTAATGCACTAAGTTTCCGAACCATTCCCTTTTCGTTTCCCATAGCGATTCAAAATCTTTCTGAAAATGACTTAAGGTCAAGATCTAGTAAATTAAAGATGCCTACAGATTTAACGTTCGCTTCTTAACCTCTATGCAAAATAACTTTTCACAAACATCCTTCATTAACTTCTTAATGGTACATGTCGTACATTTATAATTTTTAGTTGATTTTGATATACAATATTCATTTAAATGTATTATTCAAATACTTGTAGATTTCATGTTTCGTTTCAATCTTTAGTGCGGCCAACCCTGGGTAGAAATGCGTTGTAATGAATGTGAGGAAACAATAGGTGGAAAATTCCACAAACTTACTGAAGGAAACACGAAGTACGATGAGTAAGTTTATTTTAATGACAGTCAATATACATTGCTCCTTGAATGACAAAGCAGGCAACCGTATTACCTTCATGATCATTGTTTCTTAAGTTCAGCACTTAAATTGTCATTAAGAGGACAAACATAGATACATAGCAAACCGAGGTAAGTGTTCATCTTATGTATCAGACCTATTTCTTTACTCCTCAATAAAAAAGTAAAGAAAAAGCGAAAAGGAAACTTCAGAACTACTGTGAAATAATATTCGAGCATTATGTACATCAGATATGGATACTTCATGTCTAGCACATTAAAATTACTTATTAGACTTGTCACGTGATGTCAGAGTCACACGATTTAAGCAAATTTACTTACAGTATTGAGGTCATTTATAAGTTTAAGTATTGCAAGAGCATAACAAGTTAGAAATTTACATTTAATTTCTAATTCTTTTCAACACTACATGTACTTTGTGAAAAGTGCTCAAAATCTAAATTTATGCTCAGTTGGTTGTTTTAATATCTTGCCGAGTTGAATAAGCTTCTTTTTTTTTACCAGAAAGGCAGAACAAGTAACACAGTGTTGAATTAAAAAAATGTCATTTATTCGAAAAATGACGAATGTGATACTTGTATAAATAATGGGGGTCAAAAAGGATTAGAAAAATGACAAACAAAGTGTTATCTTCAATAAGTCGTGTGCAATCTAACCCAAAACAAGCATAATTCTACATTAAATGAGAATAAACTTCTCAAAACCCTACAAACACAACCTACCTGTCCACAAAAAAGGTGGGTTATCAAAAAAATATAGGCCAGGCAGGTGAAAATAATTGAAAAGTGAGGAGGCAGCTCTGGGGTTGGATGGAGGGTAATTTTCTTTGAAATTTTTGCGCAAAGTTACGTCTGTGCACGTAGCCGGGTTACACAAAACTAGCATAATTAAAACTTGTCACATAACGAATTCAATAAAATGACAAATATTGTATATGAATAATACATGTCACATAAAGATTATCGTCATGTATTTTATATAAAAAAATAACTTATACATAATATATTCCACTATAAAATTGCTATAATAAGGTTAACTTTGTTTGACCGCAAGTTGAATATTTTTTGGTTAACTTCAATGAATACACGTATTGATATAATTATTTGCAAGATTTTATCAGGTTTGCAGCATTTTTCAAATATTTTAATGCTTTTTGAGTAAAGGTGTAAAAATTGGCATGATACATTCAGGGTATGCCCTTGCAATAACCAATTTATTTGGACCCTTCTATAACCTTTTTTTTCTCAATTAATCTATATACCAATACACGACAGTACGACAGTGTCATTCTTCTAGCGAATATAAGGACGATATTTGATATAAGAATAAGATATTAGAATAGATATAGCATCCAAGTTCACAGCTTTTTATTATCTGGGAATTTTGATTATAAAAGGCATTTTTCATTGTACAAAATGTGACTTGTTCAGCCTCTTCCTGCATACAAACTGCTAAATTTTTTACAATATGACGTCAAATTGACAAGTCCGTTGCGATCATAAAAGATATATCTTTGGTAAAAATGTAAGATTTGTTGTAGTTTGTTTTCAATGTTTCCTGAAAAAAATGCTTCAAAATAAGCAGTTTTATACAAAATATGCTAAAATGGCGGGAAAACGTGCACTTTATTATGTCATACATATGTATTTCTAAATAAAAGAAATTCTGATCAATTTGAAAATTAACCAATAAAATTCACATGTATAAAAGTGCAAACTAAAACTATATATAAAGCAAAATTAAGATATTTATTATAAGAGGCCATTTGAGACATCTATCATCTACATGTACTCGTATTGCTCTACTTTTAAATTCTATGAAAATTCTTACTTATACGGCGGTAATGAATCATATTGCTCCAATTTTATATCGTTTTATGGACTTTTGAGCTTGAATACTGTTCATCATATATATATATATGATTTTGTGTGAAAAATAACATTAAATTGTGTCCCTTTTGGTAACTAAACAATGAATTGATTGTGTAAATCAATATGAAAAAAAGTTTATCTTAAGATTAATTTTCTCGTAAAATACAGATAATTGCTTTTATATCGCACAATATCTGACATAAAACATTGCGATATTTCCTTTTAAGTCGTTAATATTGATCCAAATATAAATAAATTAAAATGATACCAATAAATCATATCTACAGTACCAACCGGACACAACCTAACAGAAAGCGAACCCAGAGCACACCCTGGATTTGCTCTCTGGGTCTGCTTAATGTTCGCTCAGGGTTCCCAAGAGCTAACTTCGAGCGAACCCGGAGCGGGCCCAAAGCGAACACCAAATGCTAACCCCGAATTCAGTATAACGATGAGAGGGAACGCACCATAGGTCGTGTAACAGAGCAGTCAATTAGGATTAGCGATTAACCAATTAATGCATCGACCAATTAGCATGACAATTTTGTCAATGGGGATAAAAGATCAAATACGAAACCAAACTCTCATTAGAGAACAGACGAGTATAATTTCGAAATTGATAAATTGATAAGAATGGGGTTTCGAAATTATCCTATTTTACATCCTCAATCTATGGTGACGTTTTTCTGAGCATTAGATACAATGTATGTGAAAATGGTGAAAACAACACACCAAAAATAGCAACGTTTGATGACATTACGGCCCACCGCAGAGCAGCTCAGTTTAATTTAGATGTAGTAATGATGCCTAAAGAGACTTAAGGTGGCTCATTACACCCAGAGTTTATATTAGATTTCATTATAGCATAACTTATTATGTAGATGTAAAATATTCAAATTGAGGTATTGATATAAATATTTTTTGTGAAATTTAACTTTTTTTCAAATTTTAGTTAAATGATTTTATAAGTACCAAAAGTTCAGAACTTTCAGTGTCAAATAATGGACATATTCTTAATACAAGTACACCAAATGAATATTCCTCATAATATCTAATATTAATTGTATTCGTAAAAATGGGTTTCTTCTCAAATAAAAAAGCAAGTAATGTCATTATCTTTGTTATCAGTGCATCAAATATCAGGAAACTGAGCTCTGGAGAGACAAAGAATGTATTTTAATGAATTAAACGTGACAAATTGAAAAATCCACTTTCAAGAGTTATCTTTCCTAATTAGACAAGACTCAAATCACTACGGAATATTTGAACATTAACATCTAAAATTCAGAATAAAGCTTGCTATTTCCAGAGAATATATTTAAATCAATAAAGCAAGTATATAAATCAGCACAAACACAGTAAATACTGCGAGTAAATATTTTTTTTTCTAATTCAAAAAGTTATAGATTTTAACTCGAGTTTCCTCCATAAAATCATGTCATTGATTGATAGATCTCACTGCTTCATTATGACAATACAAAGTACTTGTTTTTCGAAGATAAGTCTGCTTTTTCCTTTTCTTTTTGCTTAAAAAAATCCTTCTTTGTTTATGCAAAATGAACCCGTTTTCTGAGTTATCATTGTATATAACATGACATCACATTACAGATAAACATATATTTTTAAATCGTGTTAAAGATCAGGGTCATATTACAAAGGTCATCAAAAATTGGTGTAATGAGCCTCCTTAAAAAGAACACAGAGGAAAATAGATAATTATGAAAAATTCAACAAATCTTTGGTACCTTTAATTGACATCGAAGTTTCCCTAGCGAAATCATTTTTGATTTAGTCCCCTGGTAGACCAAAACGTAAGAAAAAACAGCAATGGTAATAGAGGAAGACATCCTGATCAGTACATAACCTTGAATGTTACAAGCAGAGGAAAAGGGTATGATATTTACAATACAAATACAAACAAAATTGACAAAAAACTGTTATATTTTCATCAAGGGATATAATTCTTTTGTTATAGTGTTATAATTTCTGATATTTTGCCTGTAATAGCTCACCTGATTGATCCGAAGGCTCATGTGATCGCAAGGGGTTAGGCGGGGCCACAATTAAAAGAATCCAAGTTTTACATAAAAATATATAAAACAAATCTTTTAAAATCTTCTTCTCAAGAGCCACTAGATAGGAAAGCTGAAACATATATATGTGGAAGCATCCTCGGGTAGTGTAGATTCTAAAGTATCAAATTCATGTAAGGGGAGAAGGTAGGGGTACGATAGGAATAGCAAGAAGGGAAATCTGGTACAGAACTGCATCACCCAAGTTACTCAGGTGAGCAATGTGATATATTAAGGTTTTATTTTTGATAATGACTATGTACATTTTCACATTATACAATGCAATGCTGTACATATATGGCAGTTTCATGATTTGAGACCAAATTAAAGCATTATTATATGGATACTTCATTATGACAGAAAGTGATCTGAGGATATGTAATTTTTATAGATTGACTCGTTTTGAATTTTAGTGCTTTTTAGTGTGCTGCATTTTATAACCACTTGCCCGGTTTGAAAGCGGGACTGTATATAGTGATTGGGGTGTCTGTCTGATACACTTTAGGGTACCAATCTCTTATCTGCAACTCTTCCTATACCATCAAAGGAAATTTAATGAAACTTTCACACAATGTTTGTTACATGTACAAAGTGCCATTGTGAATCTCGAAATTTTTGATCGGACACATATTTCGGGTCGGCCATAGAGAAAAAAAAACCTGTCATTCTTTCTATAATATTTGAGTGTACCCACTTCTTATCCGCAACTCTTTCTTGAATAAAATTTTAGATTCTTTCAGATTGTGTGTTACATAATGTCATTGTGGACCTCCTATTTTACTTTTTAATCTGGCACTTATTTGGCGTTTCCCATGGCAAAATATGCACTTTGCCATTATACAGTTGTAATCATATATAAGGCGGGGTATAATTGAATGAGCTTTACTCAAAGTATCCCTACTCGAGCTTTTTCTTATCACAATTGTTGCATTTTTAGGGCTTTCCACCTTTCTGTGGAAAGACCTATTGATTTTCTTCTGTTTATTATTATTATTAGGTCTTTCCACCTTTCTGTGGAAAGACCTATTGATTTGCTTATGTTTATTATTATTCTTATTTTTCTTCCGCTGATTTTTTGTTTCGACGTTTATCGAAAAAAAATTTTGTTCATCGTAAAGATCATTAAAAGTTAGGATCAAATTTGACCCAACGCGTATGAACTCTGACCGCTTTCAAAGTTATTGCCCCTTTCGCAAGAAATGCTTGTTATCGCTACTCCTTCGAAACCATAAACCGTACAAATATGAAACCTTCACTAAAGTCTTCGACTAATTGAGAGGATTCTGGAATCTTTTCATTGCGAAAGTCTTCGGTGACTTCGACAATGAGTTATTGCCCCTGAAAGTCTTTGAATTTTACAAATAATTAAAAATTTTCAAAACGAGAAGGTATAGAGACATGAGCCCAACTGCATAAGATTCATTGACCTTTGAGCTTAAAATTCATGTAAAGGTCAAAGGTCAAGGTCATTCCAAAACTTAGAAATTAAGCTCTTTTTATATCTTTTTTTGTCTTTTAACATATACAAACTGTCTTGGCATCATTAGTATGTACTTTTAAAGCTATTTTAAAGATTCAATTAGTATTGTGTAAGATTGACCCTATTAGAAGTTATAGCCCTTTGTGCGGAAAACCTTGTTATCGCTACTACTGCGAAACCATAAACCGTAGAAATATGAAACCTTCACTAAAGTCTTTGACTAATTGAGAGGATTCTGGAATCTATTCATTGCGAAAGTCTTCGGTGACTTCTTCAATGAGTTATTGCCCCTGAAAGTCTTTGAATTTTACAAATAATTAAAAATTTTCAAAACGAGAAGGTATAGAGACATGAGCCCAACTGCATAAGATTCATTGACCTTTGAGCTTAAAATTCATGTAAAGGTCAAAGGTCAAGGTCATTCCAAAACTTAGAAATTAAGCTCTTTTTATATCTTTTTTTGTCTTTTAACATATACAAACTGTCTTGGCATCATTAGTATGTACTTTTAAAGCTATTTTAAAGATTCAATTAGTATTGCGTAAGATTGACCCTATTAGAAGTTATAGCCCTTTGTGCGGAAAACCTTGTTATCGCTACTCCTTCGAAACCGTAAACCGTAGAAATATGAAACCTTCACTAAAGTCTTCGACTAATTGAGAGGACTCTGGAATCTATTCATTGAGAAAGTATTCTGTGACCTCTTAGATGAGTTATTGCCCCTGAAACTTTTTTAATTTTAGAAATAATTAAAAATTTTCAAAACGAGGAGTATTAGAGACATGGGACCAATTGCATAAGATCCATTGACCTTCGATCATAAAATTAATGCAAAGGTCAAAGTTCAAGGTCATTCCAAATTTGAGAAATTAAGCTCTTTTTAAATTTCTTTCGTCTTTAAACATATACTTAATGTCTTAGCAAAATTAATATGTACTCCTAAAATTATTTTAATATTTCATTTTTGTTCCCTAAGATTAACCCTTTTAAAAGTTATTGCCCCTTGTGCGAAAAAACCTTGTAATTGCTACTCCTCGGAAACTGCAGACCGTAGAGACACCAAACCTTCACTAATGTCTTTAGGATCTTAAGGCATAACTACACTGTATAAGTGCGAATGGATCTGATGACCTCTTATATGAGTTATTTCCCTTTAACGTCTTTGTACTTATTATTAATCCTTATAACTTAAAAACTATAAGTTGTAGAAGCATAGGGACAATTGCATTGTGACCCTTGACCTTTGACCTTGAACATTTTCTCAAGGTCAAAGGTCAAGGTAATTTCATTTTTTTTATTTTCATTTTTTTTTTTATCCTTTAAGACAATTTTGGTTTCTTATTCATGGAATCTAATTTTAAGGAGTCAGATATAAAAACAAAATTGAATTGAAATTCAAAGAAGGTGGAAAGACCTCTTATTGTTCTGTGAACAATAAGTCTCCTAGTCTTATTATTATTTTTCTTCCGCTGATTTTTTGTTTCGACATTTATCGAAGAAACTTTTTGTTCGTCGTAAAGGTCATTAAAAGTTAGGAACAAATTTGACCCAATGCGTATGAATTATGACGGCTTTCGAAGTTATTGCCCCTTTCGCAAGAAATGCTTGTTATCGCTACTCCTTTGAAACCGTAAACCGTAGAGGTATGAAACCTTCACCAATGTCTTGGATTAATTGAGAGGACTCTGGAATCTATTCATTGCAAAAGTATTCGGTGACTCCTTCAATGAGTTATTGCCCCTGAAAGTCTTAAAGCTGACAAGAAAAATTAAAAACTTTTAAAGGAAAAGTGGTAAAGATATGGGACCAAATGCATGAGATCTTATGACCTTTGACCTTGAAAAGTAGGTCAAGGTCAAAGGTCAAGGTCATTGGAAAACTAGAGTATTGATCAATTTAAGCTTAAATTCCAAATGACCTTGACCTTTTGAGCTTGAAATTTAACATTGACCTTGACCTCTGACCTTGACCCTTACTCAGAAGGTAATAAAGAACTTTTCATGTCCTTTATCTAGATTCAGCCTCAAGTATTAATCTCGAGTTTAACTCTCTCTTCTCTTGTTTGGGGGGGGGGGATGACCTTGACCTTTGACCTTGATAAATGACCTTGACCTTTGACCCCATTGACCCAAAGGTCACAATCTAGCTAAAGGTCGTGGAGTAATTTACAACAATCACTCTAACAAATGCTTATGACCCCCCCCCCCCTTGTAAAAAAAAAAATAAAATCAACACCAACTTAGAGAAAATGTCTACAAGTCAAACGAAACGAAATATCGACATATAATTCATAATAAAAGGAAGAAGAGACCTGAAAGAAAGTGTCCTGAGAGTTTTAAGGTGAGTCTCTAAAGTACAATGAAATTCTAGAGAATATCGGCAAAATCTGCATTTTTTTTCTGTCTGAAATTAAGTTACTGCTGAGCATAAAAATTAATTAAAGCTTGCATTGGCTTTTTCTGCAATTATTGTTAATATCATTCGATTCTCCTGCTCTATTACGACATTTTAATACCAAGTATTCTAGCTTTCTTAGGTGTATGGAATTTATTTTAATTTTATTTAGATTTAAATATGAATCGGCTGAAACTCGGAAATAGCGATTTTTCATATAAAATAAATTTGCACGCTCTCCGTGACACCGTCTTCTGCATGAAATGCATGTTTCAAGTTTAATTTATGCTCATAACTATGAATTCAATGCTAATAGAGATGATAATTCATTCTAACCTATGAGTTCGCCATTTCTGTCAAAACAAACGCGCCTATATTTTCACAAATTGTAAACACAGTGCCGACACGGAAGTTCGAATGTATCATAAGCTCTGTATGATTAACTCAATCTATTCAAACTACAAACAAACTCAAATGATTTTTTTTAATAGGAAATCTCCATTTTCATTATCCACCAATCGTTTTTCTCAGAACTATTCATTATTCCTCTCTATGTTCCATAACAAACAAATAAATACACGTGTTTCTGTGCTATTTTTATTTAAATCCACGTGCTTTCAATTCTTCTTTTTTCTTCACTCTTAGTTTACGGAAAATAATGTCATCGGAGCCTGTGGTATAGTGCGTAGAGCGCTCGCCTGGCAATCTGATGGCTGAGGGTCAACGGTTCGAATCCTGCTGGCAGCACTTATTGATTTTTTTTTTTTTTTTTTTTTTTTTTTAACAATTCAAATTACTTGGACACATTAAAAAAAAAAGAAGAAGAAGAAGGTGGAAAGACCTTCTAATTGTTCAGTGAACAATTAGTCTACTAGTTTCATAAGAATTTTCTTTTACAGCTTTTTCTCTCGTTCCAAAGGACATATTCTTGGAAAAGGTGAAGATAGAAATGTCAGTCCAAACAAATGTCGTGCCTTAAGTGGTGTGCAATGCTCTATATTACGTTTTTTTACACATGCATCGATGTATTTTGGAGCATCAAGATACCCTGAGGTCAGTTGTATGGATTTAATACTGTATTTAGTTGAATATGTTCCTTTAATTTAAAGGTTTTATTTACAAAGAAACAATTGAATCTCACTTCTTTTGATATTTTTGTAATATACTGAGTATATAATTGTAGGATATTCAGAAGATAATTAGACCAAGTATAAAGCCAGAAGATGTACCATCATTTCTTTGGTGTCATATTGAATGCGATTTAAGGACAATTCAGAAAGCTACAGGAGAAAATGTGGATAATGTACTTCTCTTTCTCCACAGGATATGTCATGAGATGATGATGTCATTTGATAGTAATATATTTTTAGCAATTTTAACTTTTAGACAATTAATAGAAATTTTTAGCAATCTTTACCAGGGTTCTCCATGAGCTGTTTTACTGGGTTGGTCCTGACACAGTAAAGTTTTTTTTCCGACTCAGCAACGATCGATTCAATAAACAACAATTACATACGTCCCCTGACGGAAACAGTTATGTCCCATTCTCGATAACGTTCACGTGTTGTCAAATTACACATTTTAGTTCGGGTTCGAGATTTTTTAAAGAAATTACTGTCTAGATACTATGGTATTAATCGTATCTCTGGTCTTTCCATCAGAGGTCGGAAAAACATCCTTGAATGTATTAACATCACAGGATGTTAAAAGTCTTCCTGTTTATTCAAATATTGTGTATACGGAGACAGATGTTCCTTTTATGGTATACTTTAGGTAATATTATTACATTGAGTAATGTTGAACTCAATATTACACAGATAAAAGGTATCCGTGCATTTATTTCAAAGATCGTGAAAAGGAGGAGTTGTAATGGCGTCTTCCTAGTACATTCGAGGTCGTTTTTCCGCTAGTCGGAAAGGCCCGAGAAGTTGGAATTGAGAATGGTATTCCAGGGCAGCAACGATAGTGGGAAATAGGGGATAACGGGCTTTCACTATCGTTGATGTCCCTGGTATACTATACTAACTAGACAGTGATTCATTATATTTTCATTTTAACCCCGCCATGAATATACGACCGAGGCATATAGTGTTTGACATATCCGTCTTCCGTCCTTCCGTCTCTCTGTCCTTTCGTCTGTCCTTCTGTCACATTTTGCGTTGAGCTCTGTTCAAAGCTCAGTTGCAAAGAAACTATCCAAGATATTTTCATCAAAATTCATATGCTGATAGATATTGATGAGAGTTTTTTTTTTTACCTTGACCTTTCTTTTGACCTAGCGAAACACTTTTCTTAAATAAGTGTTTAGCTTATTTAAAACATACCATTCAAGTTGGTGTTATCAAACTTCTCATTTTGATATATTTTTTTGAATTATTTGTGTTAATTGTAACAATTTTAAATGATTTTAATTT
The DNA here is from genome assembly GCF_032062105.1 of Saccostrea cuccullata. Classification (NCBI taxonomy): domain Eukaryota; kingdom Metazoa; phylum Mollusca; class Bivalvia; order Ostreida; family Ostreidae; genus Saccostrea; species Saccostrea cuccullata. The sequence goes on from NW_026935011.1 coordinate 53,965, forward strand.
TTTTAATCAATACGAGCTGCAACTTGATGTCGGATTTTTTTGTTGCGGAATTGTAAATAACTATAATTATAATGAAAGAAAAAATAAGGTTAATGGAATTGTGTTGTTCATATTTGCGACGGTGTAAAGATGAATAATGACCCCATCGAATAATGACCGGGAGTCATTTTTCAACAACAAAAAATGACCCCCTACCCGCGCAGGTATGTTAAGGAAGCATATAAGTAATTTCTCGGGAAATTTAGACTTTTTGAAGAAAAATTAGTTTAATAAGTTATCAAAACCACTGATAAACGTAAACTGTTATTTACTATTGCATACAGATAAAAGCGTGTCTAACGCAAAGACGTGCATCACCGCCACGGCATCACGTGACTTTTATTAATAACAAAATTTTTCTTAATAAAAAGGCTTACAGAACAACAATACCCCGGAGTTTGAAAATTTCTTTGAGTGTGTAATATAGCTGAAAAGCATCTATTTTATCAAAAAGTGCTGCTAGAATCCCACTATCTTGTCCGTAAAATATATAATCCACACATTCGCACGAAACCTTAACCTTTGTTTTGAATTTTATACATATGAATGAGATTTTTCGTACAACCATGCTTAACTCGGGATTCTAGCAGCACTTTCCAAGTTTGTTTTAATACAAACTTTCAATATTTACAAATCGTATGTTTTGAAATATCCAGCTTATTGTTGTTCTGTTGTATTTTTTGGTCAAGAATGACAGACGATAGGCCGACCGGGATACCTAATATAGCTGACTGTTTTCGAAAGAGAATATAATCATTGAAAATAAATAAGCATACCTGTTAAATTAATTGAACTCCATATGAATTTAACACAGTACTTCCGATATTTCCTTTTAAACTCCATTTTATGTATCTTTGAACATGTCGTCTTAGCCAAATTCTCTTTACACGACATAATCAATTTGCAAGTTACTTGATGTACACATATGACGTCATCGAAAATTGATTTCATTCATAAAGACTGCTACAGCATAACAAGATACACACGTTTTATTTTTGTTATTGTTTACGTTTCTAATCATTTTCTAGAGTTAAATTACATAGCTAAAAACCAATATTACGAAAACTTTATTTCCAAAAATTGATGTCATCTTGCATACTATGACGTCATAATGCAGCACTGATTTAGCCAAGGTAGAAAATTTTGTATGCTTCCTTATTCCCCCTGCGCGTACAAAAAAATGATTTTGTTGTAGAAAAGTGTCATAGGAGTCATTATTATATATGTTAGTCCTATAAAAAATTGACCCCCATTGAAAAATGACCCCCTTTAAAGTGAAAAGAGATTCTTTAATTGTCAAGTAATAAAATTTCTTTTTAATATTCCTCCTTATAGTGTTTGCTTTAAGAATGATACTCCACTTGTTTTTAGAAATCAAACCATGTAACAATCAGGTTCCAATACTCTTTAATTGAACAATTAATTTTTCCTTCATTTCAATTTTAGCTTGTATAAGTTTGGCAAATCCTATTTGACATTGAAAGACGAGGAAATTTTTACCCCCCCCCCCCAAAAAAAAAATACGTTAAATAAAAAATATATAAATGAAATGCAAAAGTATAAAGAGAACTCTATACCTTTCAATAATACTGAAAGAGGCTATAGATAAAATATTGAAATAAAATTGAGCCTTCACACAAGTTCTATCATATCATAATTTACTTTGCCATGACTAAAGCATAATTTGAATGTTGGTGGAGGTATACTTAAAAGTATTGTGGCAAAGTAAAAGTTGAAAATATTAGAATAGTAGATTATTTAAAGCTTATTTTTAGTCCTTCCTTATAGAAAAATAAAGGTAGGGGTTTTTTTGTTGCTTTTGTTGATAATCGACTTCCCCTAAATATGTAAGGGGTTGGGATGGTATAATACCTAAAACATGCGCTGTAAAGCTATGGGCTAATGTAAAATACACATTCTAATGCAAAAACTATACATGTAGACATAACCTTTTGATTTAGCACACAGTATTCATTACATTTCTTAATTTTTGTTTTACTCAACCCTTTTACCCAGTTCTGAGTATATTTTTCAGAGAATTTAATATGATAATCAGAACAAACATTTTCATTCTTCTTTATACTGTATAATAATATGAAAGGTCAATTGAAAATCATTTCTTTTTATGTCCCTGTAATCGAAGATTCGGGGATTTATAGTTTTATCGTGTCCGTCTGTATGTCTGTCTATCTGGCGGTCTGTTTCTCCGCCAAAACTTTAAGCTTGACCATAACTTTTCATTTATTGTAGCTATGCCTTTCATATTCAATATGTGTATATTCCTTGTGACAAGACCTTACTTTGGGTACATGTACCACCAAATTTGACCTTTTGACCTTAACCTTGGAGTTTGTCCCATTTTACAAAAAATGCCAAATTTTTAATTTTCTTTGGCGATAACTTTTAAACGGTAGATATTTGTACTCTCATACTTCACAAATGTAATCCTTGTTACATTAAACCTTTCCTAAGAAACCATCAACGTTGACCCTTTGACCTTTTTATTTTACCTACCTTTCAAACACTTGTCCTTAGCCATGAATTTTGAACAAGTGGTGCTAGGGCTTTCCTTTTTTGCAATTGTATTTCTTGTGAGAAGACGCTACTTTGTGTACCATTATATTTAAATTGCATTTAAGAAAAGTTTAATCTTCACTATGTTGCCATACAGGGGCATAGCTGTTTCACAAACTCATCTTTTTATATATAAGAGGAGTTGCGGATAACAGATGGATACCCCACAGCGTGACAGACGGACGGACGTCCCGATCACTATATATCCTCCCGCTTTTCAAGCGGAGGATATAATAATATATGACACTGCTGATTTTTTCTGTCGGTACGATGATTTCCACCATCGAAAAACAATGTTTACATAACCCTTTAGGCTCGATAAATCTTTACTACTATAGAATCAGAATCATCGAATTGACCTTAAAATATAGATATAATCGTATGTTATGAGATCAACATATCATCAATTTATTCCAAATAAGCTCAGGTGATCATATTGGCCAATATGTTTCTTTATCTAATTTTTTTTATGCCCCCTAAAAATTTAAGCTTTAATCCACAGGGAGTCAATTTTCTACGGGGGTCATTTTTCTTCACGTGGGTTCTGCAAATTTTTAGTGTGGTGACACTTTTTCTACGAGCAAAAGGGTCATTTTTCTCTACGTCGAAAAATGACAGGTGGTCATTTTTCGCTGTCGAAAAATGACCCCCGGTCATTATTTGATGGGGGTCATTATTCGTCTTTACAATGGAAGAACTACATGTATTTATAAGCCTCGATTGTGACAAATTACATTATAATCGTCCTGTACAATAATGATTTCATATATAAAACTGTATATTGGATTGTATATGTAAGTCTTTTTCTGCTTTATTATAGTCCAATTGTTCATAAAAGTTTAAGTTACATTTAAAATTATAATAATGAAATATTTTCACAGCAAAATAAAATTTTCAAAAATGCAGCTCATATTGATTTAATTTCAAAAATGTTATTTTACATATATGACACGGCTTCATATTGATTTAATTTCAAAAATGTTATTTTACATATATGACATGGCTTCTCGGGCGACTTTACCAGAATATTTGCCCCTCGATGACATGAAAGCCTTAGAGTGTTGTGTCACCCTCTGCCCTCAGCATAGGGTGCAATAACACTCAAGGGCTTTCCTGTCACCTCGAGGCAAATATTCTGGTATGTCACCCTTGAAGCCATGTGATATATATAATGCCAACAAACAATATAATAACTGGTATGTAAGCAGACATTATAATTATGTCAACATGCAAATTGATTATGATCACATGCAAGAAATCTATGTTGACAGGCAATTAATTATCGTGCATGTTGACATAAATATTTTGCTTGTCAATGTCCACAATGTAGACATTCATAAGTTTCATATTGTCATAATTATCTTGCATGTTGACTAAAATCAGTAGCATGTTAACATAATAATCTTGCATATTAACATATATCAGTAGCATGTCTACAGAATTAACTCGCATGTTGACATAAAAAAGTCGCATGTTACATGTAACATGAAAGTCGCAAGTCGCAGAATTTTAACCATATTAAAATCAGTATCACTTAAAACAGTTGTATCTTGCATATTGCCATAATTATCTTGTATTTTGACATAATAATCTTGCATGTTGACAAAATATATCTTGCCTGAACGGGGCAAAAATATGACACAATACGTGTCAAACAATGCTACGCCAAAATGGTTATAAATCCCTGCTGCGGGTGTAAAAATACGGCTGACCTACTAAGCTGCCCGCGTGACCTTATTCTATTCTTGGTTAGGCATAAATAAAAAGTACATTGACCAAGGGATATATCTAAGAATTTTACAATGAAGTAATTTTACAAACAATTAATTCTCAAGGAATATTTTGCATGAAATAAATATATACATGTATTATTATTATTCTAATATTATTATGCGAATTTCTTTAAAAATTGTAAAAGGAAAAATTTGTCCCTTAAAGGAACACAGGAAGATTTTTATCCCAAGAACCTACTTCAAAGCACTGGAGAGAGGGATCAATGGGAGACTGAAGTCTCGACAACAATAATTGAACCAATTGTAAAGGTACTTTTTATATTCATACTAAAATATTATATTAGGGATGTGAACTATTATTGGAATGTTCGATCTGTGGATATTCTAATATGAATTAATCATTCCATTAACCATTTTTTAGCATATATTCATTTAGAAATATTGGCAAGTTAAGTTGGAATTTTAAACAATAATTATATTCAGTATTTTAGTATAAGTTTCAAAGGAAAGGCCATTTACTCCAATTGAATGGATTATCGAAGGAAATTTTTTTAATCAAATAATTATTCTGCATGGCATAAATTCATGCTTATCGATGTAGAGTTTGTGTAGACGATCAATCAGTAGTTTGAAATATTTTTTTAATTAAGCTTTTCATAAAAAAAAACGAATGTCAATATGTAACTGTTGGCGAATGAATGTCAACATGATCAAAGAAGTATAGGCCTATTTATTTATTTACAGCATTGTGTTTTTACCTAGTTTTGTAGAAATGATATAATTGAAAATATAAAAGATATCATTGATGTTTAATTATCCGACTTTATCATTTGCTTTATGATGTATACTCATAATATATACATTTTGCACAAATTTATTTTTGTTAATTTCACTCTTGTTAAAATAATTCAATATTCATATTATAACGTGTTTTTGCATATAAAGTGAATGGAATTCTTTTGCATTGAAAACACTATATTTATACTACACTTGTTCTTTGCGATTAAAGTGAACGGACATCTTTTGTATTCAAAACACCGTAACACGAAAAGGGGGTCAAAAGGTTAAAAATGACGTTATTGTTTGTCGTAACAAACATTGAACGCTGTTGTGGTGCAACGTCATATGCGAAAATCAAAAACCACTCTATCTTGCGCATGAGAAATTGCTTTCTCGAACGCGCCTTTCTAAATTTGTTTGAACATATCATGTCATTAATGAGATTATATTTTAAAAAATACAATGGTTCATTGCGTAAAGGTTTTTATTTAAATTATAACAATAATTGATTTATAGCTTTGTCTGTTTTTATGTGTTTTCCCTTTTAATTCAAACGTCATAATTCCCTTGCACATTTTAAATTGTATATGTTTTTTTATTGAAAAAGGAGATGGATCGAAGTCTGGCCTCAATGATTGATTTAATACTAAATGATGAAAAAATGAGTATGTTGCTAGTATTTATTATGTTTTCTTATAGTGTAACTAGTGAAAATAATAAAATTAAATTCTTTCTATCAAAATATGCAAACTTAAAATTCCATCTTGAAAACTTCAAATCAAAACAACTGAAGTAAACCTTGAATATAATTTGCCATATTTTTCTTGGAAGATTTCTTGGATCCTTTATATCGCCTCATAAATGAGATAGATGTTGCAAGCTTAGAAACAACAGGAGCACCACTTCATGAAAATTCACGAGCATGGCGATACAGACCACAGATTACTTTGGAATATTTAATGAATGTAATTCTTGGCAAAATTCCAGAACATAAATATCCCACACTTTTTGCCTTTATCCAACAGGTTTGTTAATATATATGTATGTATAACAATACCTCCTTTTGAAATATCTACGATTTGATGATTTATTCAATCTATATAACTGTTATATGCTGAATAATCACATTTTTCCGAGGGATCAAACTTTTGTGATTTGGAGAATAAATATTGGTTCGCGGGGATTTATCTGCAATTGATATCCAAATTGCTTATAATGTAGTAGCAATACGTTTTCATTGGTTGAATGGTTAAATTTTTTCGAATTCTCTTCTTTACCCTTTCAAATTGTCTATTCAGTGTTCATATACACAAAAAGACTAAAAGGGCGTTTATTATTGTTGCAGGAGAACATTTTGCGTTATATCCATTTTGTTCCAAACATTCTTCGCCTTCAAAGGCTACTTCAAAAGAAATTCCAGCGGAAAATTGACAGAGACGAACTAAAAACTATGACCATTAGTATGATAATAGACATGTTCGAAGACGGTAAGTAGTTAAACAAATGCATCTGTGTAGGTCCATATATACGAGTACTTAGATTTAGTTCAAAGAATATATTCATATTTTTATAGGAATTCTTCCTAGGACTTTTTACTTTCATATGTGTATTTCTTATGACAAGGTCTTCCCTTGGACATCTTAGGTTTGACCATTAACATTGTCTGTGGGGTTTGACCAACCTTTAGAAAAAAAAAATTGAACATAACAATTGAATTTTTTGTGCTTTGGATTTCATATTTTTGACACCTTTGGATTTGACTTGCATTTTACCAAAAGTGCCATCACTGTTTCACATACATATCTTATTAATAATCTAAACCCACATCACTGAAATATTTAACATAAATTTGATAATTTCAGATGGAATCAAAGAAAAAGTACAAAAGCTGGTCAGTGATTTTTTCAAAGCATGGCAGGGAGTTCGGGATTACCTTCAGGTTTTCTGTAAGTTTTCATTAATACAAGTTTGTAACATTTTACACATTTTTGTTTTGTATGTAATGACATGTACTACATGCAGCTCTTTATACTTGTAATATGCATAATTAAGTTTAATTATGTAGTGAAAAATTGAACAAGTATGATTTAGAATACAATTATTTTCAACTGTTTCAAATTCTTTACTGTAGATTTAATAATAAAATTGTCAAAAAAGTTCCAGAAATATGATGGTCCTGTCCTCAAATTTTTTATGCTTCAATGTGAATTCTTTGTGGCATTAAGGGTGTCAAATACCATACAAATGATCTTGAATTTATAATTTACAATTTTTGAGTACTACTACCGTCCGTCTATCTGTCCGTCTGTCAGTCTTTCCGCACTTTTTTCTAAACGCTTGCATTCACGGTAACTTAGTCGGTAGAGCGCTCGCTCTGTGATCGAAAGGTCGTGAGTTTCAATCTAGTCCCGCGACTGACCTTAGTCGATAAAAAATGGGTAGCAACTGTTCCTTCGCCATGCACTCGGCACTTTGAAGTGAAAGATGCGGGTCCTTCGGATGAGACCTTAAAAACCGAGGCCCCGTGTCAGCGGCAGGCGTCGGCACGATAAATATCCCTCACTGCTCAATGGCCCTGATTTGTTCTTCTACTGAAAATGTATCTGAAGACTTGCATCACATTGGGCTTGCGTCACGTACCTAACTTAAGTACTAGTTTTACCATTATCATTTTTAGATCTATAGCACTGCACGTGCAGTACTAGGCGTAGTGTTGTGTACACATCATTGCATGTATGTCAGTTGGAATTATTTTGTGTTTAATTGGATTATATTTCATGAAGTTGGAGCTATGGCAGTCGGTAAGTACACGTTTTGGTATAGATTTGGGTAAAATAGTCTGAAATGCAACTGGTTAGGTTAAAGTTTAAAGGATCAAAGGT